>NC_053027.1:501985500-502002136 GCF_003073215.2 Triticum urartu | reverse complement strand
GCTCCTTCTTGATTTCTACCTCCGCAGCTTTCAGCATCGCGAAGAGCTCAGGAATAGTCTTACTCATCCCTTTCATATTATAGTTCATCACGAAGCTCTTGTAGCTTGGTGGAAGTGATTGGAGAATTCTGTCAATGACGCTATCATCCGGAAGATTAACTCCCAGTGAATCAAGTGATTATTATACCCAGACATCTTGAGTATATGCTCACTGACAGAACTATTCTCCTCCATCTTGCAGCTATAGAACTTATTGGAGACTTCATATCTCTCAATCCGGGCATTTGCTTGAAATATTAACTTCAACTCCTGGAACATCTCATATGCTCCATGACGTTCAAAACGTCGTTGAAGTCCCGATTCTAAGCCGTAAAGCATGGCACACTGAACTATCGAGTAGTCATCAGCTTTGCTCTGCCAGACGTTCATAACATCTGGTGTTGCTCCAGCAGCAGGCCTGGCACCTAGCGGTGCTTCCAGGACGTAATTCTTCTGTGCAGCAATGAGGATAATCCTCAAGTTACGGACCCAGTCCGTGTAATTGCTACCATCATCTTTCAACTTTGCTTTCTCAAGGAACGCATTAAAATTCAACGGAACAACAGCACGCGCCATCTATCTACAATCAAACATAGACAAGCAAGATACTATCAGGTACTAAGTTCATGATAAATTTAAGTTCAATTAATCATATTACTTAAGAACTCCCACTTAGAAAAAATATCCCTCTAATCCTCTAAGTGATCACGTGATCCAAATCAACTAAACCATAACCGATCATCACGTGAAATGGAGTAGCTTTCAATGGTGAACATCACTATGTGATCATATCTACTATATGATTCACGCTCGACCTTTCGGTCTCCGTGTTCCGAGGCCATATCTGTATATGCTTGGCTCGTCAAGTATAACCTGAGTATTCCGCGTGTGCAACTATTTTGCACCCGTTGTATTTGAACATAGAGCCTATCACACCCGATCATCACGTGGTGTCTCAGCACGAAGAACTTTCACAACGGTGCATACTCAGGAAGAACACTTCTTGATAATTAGTGAGAGATCATCTTATAATGCTACCGTCAATCAAAGCAAGATAAGATGCATAAAAGATAAACATCACATGCAATCAATATAAGTGATATGATATGGCCATCATCATCTTGTGCTTGTGATCTCCATCTTCAAAGCACCGTCGTGATCATCATCGTCACCGGCGCGACACCTTGATCTCCATCGTAGCATCGTTGTCGTCTCGCCAATCTTATGCTTCCACGACTATCGCTACCGTTTAGTGATAAAGTAAAGCATTACAGCGCGATTGCATTGCATACAATAAAGTGACAACCATATGGCTCCTGCCAGTTGCCGATAACTCGGTTACAAAACATGATCATCTCATACAATAAAATTTAGCATCATGTCTTGACCATATCACATCACAACATGCCCTGCAAAAACAAGTTAGACGTCCTCTACTTTGTTGTTGCAAGTTTTACGTGGCTGCTACGGGCTTAAGTAAGAACCAATCTCACCTACGCATCAAAACCACAATGATAGTTTGTCAATTTGACTCCGTTTTAACCTTCGCAAGGACCGGGCGTAGGCCACACTCGGTTCAACTAAAGTTGGAGAGACTGTCGCCCGCAAGCCACCTATGTGCAAAGCACGTCGGGAGAACCGGTCTCGCGTAAGCGTACGCGTAATGTCGGTCCGGGCCGTTCGTCCAACAATACCGCCGAACCAAAGTATGACATGCTGGTAAGCAGTATGACTTATATCGCCCACAACTCACTTGTGTTCTACTCGTGCATATAACATCAACATAAAACCTAGGCTCTGATACCACTGTTGGGGAACGTAGTAATTTCAAAAAAATTCCTACGCACACGCAAGATCATGGTGATGCATAGCAACGAGAGGGGAGAGTGTGATCTACGTACCCTTGTAGATCGACAACGGAAGCATTTGGTTGATGTAGTCGTACGTCTCCACGGCCCGACCGATCAAGCATCGAAACTACGGCACCTCCGAGTTCTAGCACACATGCAGCTCGATGACGATCCCCGGACTCCGATCCAGCAAAGTGTCGGGGAAGAGTTCCGTCAGCACGACAGCGTGGTGACGATCTTGATGTACTACCGTCGCAGGGCTTCGCCTAAGTACCGCTAAATATTATCGAGGATTATGGTGGAAGGGGGCACCTTACACGGCTAAGAATATGATCACGTGGATCAACTTGTGTGTCTAGGGGTGCCCCCTGCCCCCGTATATAAAGGATCAAGGGGAGGAGGCCGGCCGGCCCTCTATGGCGCGCCAAGGAGGAGTCCTCCTCCTAGTAGGAGTAGGACTCCTACTAGGAGGGGGAAAGAAGTGGGGAGGGAGAGGGAAAGGGGGGCGCCGCCCCCCCTCTCCTAGTCCAATTCGGACCAGGGGGAGGAGGCGCGCGCCCACCTTTGGCTGCCCCTCTCTCTCTCCACTAAGGCCCATATGGCCCATTACTTCTCCCGGGGGGGTTCCGGTAACCCTCCGGCTCTCCGGTTTTCTCCGAAATCACCCGGAACACTTCCGGTGTCCGAATATAGCCGTCCAATATATCAATCTTTATGTCTCGACCATTTCGAGACTCCTCGTCATGTCCGTGATCACATCCGGGACTCCGAACTAACTTCGGTACATCAAAACTCATAAACTCATAATATAACTGTCATCGAAACCTTAAGCGTGCGGACCCTACGGGTTCGAGAACAATGTAGACATGACCGAGACATGTCTCCGGTCAATAACCAATAGCGGAACCTGGATGCTCATATTGGCTCCTACATATTCTACGAAGATCTTTATCGGTCAGACCGCATAACAACATACGTTGTTCCCTTTGTCATCGGTATTTTACTTGCCCGAGATTCGATTGTCGGTATCTCAATACCTAGTTCAATCTCGTTACCGGCAAGTCTCTTTAATCGTTTCGTAATACATCATCTCGCAACTAACTCATTAGTTGAAATGCTTGCAAGGCTTATGTGATGTGCATTACCGAGAGGCCCAGAGATACCTCTCCGACAATCGGAGTGACAAATCCTAATCTCGAAATACGCCAACCCAACATGTACCTTTGGAGACACCTGTAGAGCACCTTTATAATCACCCATTTACGTTGTGACGTTTGGTAGCACACAAAGTGTTCCTCCGGCAAACGGGAGTTGCATAATCTCATAGTCATAGGAACATGTATAAGTCATGAAGAAAGCAATAGCAACATACTAAACGATCGGGTGCTAAGCTAATGGAATGGGTCATGTCAATCAGATCATTCACCTAATGATGTGATCCCGTTAATCAAATAACAACTCCTTGTTCATGGTTAGGAAACATAACCATCTTTGATTAACGAGCTAGTCAAGTAGAGGCATACTAGTGACACTCTGTTTGTCTATGTATTCACACATGTATTATGTTTCTGGTTAATACAATTCTAGCATGAATAATAAACATTTATCATGATATAAGGAAATAAATAATAACTTTATTATTGCCTCTAGGGCATATTTCCTTCAGTAGTATATACAGGAGGAAGGAGTACGTCGGTGGAGCAACAGGGGGCCCACGAGGGTGGAGGGCGCGCCCAGGGGGTAGGCGCGCCCCCTACCTCGTGGCTATTGGGAACGTAGCAGAATTTTAAAATTTCTACGCATCACCAAGATCAATCTATGGAGTCATCTAGCAAGGAGGGAGAGGGGAGTGCATCTACATACCCTTGTAGATCGCGCGCGGAAGCGTTCAAGAGAACGGGGTTGATGGAGTCGTACTCGTCGTGATCCAAATCACCGATGACCTAGCGCCGAACAGACGGCACCTCCGCGTTCAACACACGTACGGTTTGGAAGACGTCTCCTCCAAGTTGATCCATCAAGGGGGAAGGAGAGGTTGATGAAGATCCAACAGCACGACGGCGTGGTGGTGGAAGCAACGGTGATCTCGGCAGGGCTTCGCCAAGCTCAGGGAGAGGGAGGAGTGTCACGGGAGGGAGAGGGAGGTGCCAGGGGCTAGGTTGCGGTTGCCCTCCCCCCACTATATATAGGACCCCTAGGGGACGGAGGCCCTAGGAGATTGAATCTCCAAGGGGGGGCGGTGGCCAAGGGGGGTGGAGTGCCCCCCAAGCCAAGTGGGGCGCCCCCACCCCTAGGGTTTCCAACCCTAGGCGCAGGGGAGGCCCATGGGAGGGGGGCCCCAGCCCATCTGGGGCTGGTTCCCTCCCCACTTCAGCCCATGGGGCCCTCGGGATCAGGTAGCCCACCCGGACCCCCGGGACCCTTCCGGTGGTCCCGGCAATACCGATTACCCTGAAACCTTCTGATTGGCCGAAACTTGACTTTCCTATAATATAATCTTAACCTCCGGACCATTCCGGAATTCCTCGTTGACGTCCGGGATCTCATCCGGGACTCCGAACAACTTTCTGGTTACCGTATACTAATATCTCAACAACCCTAGCATCACCGAACCTTAAGTGTGTAGACCCTACGGGTTCGGGAGACACGCAGACATGACCGAGATGACTCTCCGGTCAATAACCAACAGCGGGATCTGGATACCCATGTTGGCTCCACATGCTCCTCGATGATCTCATCGGATGAACCATGATGTCGAGGATTCAATCAATCCCGTATACACTTCCCTTTGTCAAGCGGTACGTTACTTGCCCGAGACTTGATCGTCGGTATCCCAATACCTCGTTCAATCTCGTTACCGGCAAGTCACTTTACTCGTACCGTAATGCATGATCCCGTGATCAACCACTTGGTCACATTGAGCTCATTATGATGATGCATTACCGAGTGGGCCTAGAGATACCTCTCCGTCATACGGAGTGACAAATCCCAGTCTTGATTCGTGCCAACCCAACAAACACTTTCGGAGATACCCGTAGTGTACCTTTATAGTCACCTAGTTACGTTGTGACGTTTGGCACACCCAAAGCACTCCTACGGTATCCGGGAGTTGCACAATCTCATGGTCTAAGGAAATGATACTTGACATTCGGAAAAGCTATAGCAAACAAACTACACGATCTTTGAGCAATGCTTAGGATTGGGTCTTGTCCATCACATCATTCTCCTAATGATGTGATCCCGTTATCAATGAAATCTAATGTCCATAGTCAGGAAACCATGACTATCTTTTGATCAACGAGCTAGTCAACTAGAGGCTCACTTGGGACGTGTTGTGGTCTATGTATTCACACATGTATTACGATTTCCGGATAACACAATTATAGCATGAACAATAGACAATTATCATGAACAAGGAAATATAATAATAACCATTTTATTATTGCCTCTAGGGCATATTTCCAACAGTCTCCCACTTGCACTAGAGTCAATAGTCTAGTTACATTGTGATGAACCGAACACCCATACAGTTCTGGTGTTGATCATGTTTTGCTCTAGGGAGAGGTTTAGTCAACGGATCTACCACATTCAGGTCCGTATGTTATTTACAAATATCTATGTCTCCATTTTGAACACTTTCACAAATGGAGTTGAAGCGACGCTTGATATGCCTGGTCTTCCTGTGAAACCTGGGCTCCTTGGCAAGGGCAATAGCTCCAGTGTTGTCACAGAAGAGATTCATCGGGCCCGACGCATTGGGTATGACTCCTAGGTCGGTAATGAACTCCTTCACCCAGATTGCTTCTTGTGCTACCTCCGAGGCTGCCATGTACTCCGCTTCACATGTAGATCCCGCCATAACGCTTTGCTTGCAACTGCACCAGCTTACTGCCCCACCATTCAAAATATACACGTATCCGGTTTGTGACTTAGAGTCATCCAGATCTGTGTCGAAGCTAGCATCGATGTAACCCTTTACGACGAGCTCTTCGTCACCTCCATAAACGAGAAACATATCCTTAGTCCTCTTCAGGTACTTCAGGATATTCTTGACCGCTGTCTAGTGTTCCATGACAGGATTACTTTGGTACCTTCCTACCAAACTTACGACAAGATTTACATCAGGTCTGGTACACAGCATAGCATACATGATAGACCCTATGGCCGAGGCATAGGGGACGACAGTCATCTTTTCTCTATCTTCTACCGTGGTCGGGCATTGAGCCGTGCTCAATCTCGTACCTTGCAATACAGGCAAGAACCCCTTCTTTGACTGATCCATATTGAACTTCTTCAATATCTTGTCAAGGTACGTACTCTATGAAAGACCAATGAGGTGTCTCGATCTATCTCTATAGATCTTGATGCCTAATATGTAAGCAGCTTCTCCAAGATCCTTCATTGAAAAACACTTGTTCAAGTAGGCCTTTATGCTTTCCAAGAATTCTATATCATTTCCCATCAACAGTATGTCATCCACATACAATATGAGAAATGCTACAGAGCTCCCACTCACTTTCTTGTAAATGCAGGCTTCTCCATAAGTCTGCTTAAACCCAAATGCTTTGATCATCTCACCAAAACGAATGTTCCAACTCCGAGATGCTTGCACCAGCCCATAGATCGAGCGTTGGAGCTTGCACACCTTGTCAGCATTCTTAGGATCGACAAAACCTTCCGGCTGCATCATATACAATTCTTCCTTAAGGAAACCATTAAGGAATGCCGGTTTTGACGTCCATTTGCCATATCTCATAATCATAGAATGCGGCAATTGCTAACATGATTCGGACGGACTTCAGTTTCGCACTATGGGTGAGAAAGTCTCATCGTAGTCAACCCCTTGAACTTGTCGATAACCCTTAGCGACAAGCCGAGCTTTATAGATGGTTCACATTACCATCCGCGTCTGTCTTCTTCTTAAAGATCCATTTATTTCTATGGCTCGCCGTTCAACGGGCAAGTCAGTCAAAGTCCATACTTCGTTTTCATACATGGATCCTATCTCGGATTTCATGGCTTCCAGCCATTTGTCGGAATCCGGGCCCGCCATCGCTTCTTCATAGTTCGAAGGTTCACCGTTGTCTAACAACATGATTTCCAAGACAGGGTTGCCGTACCACTCTGGTGCGGAACGTGTCCTTGTGGACCTAGAAGTTTAGTAGCAACTTGATCTGAAGTTTCATGATCTTCATCAACTTCCTCTCTAGTCGGTGCAGGCACCTCAGGAACATTTTCTTGAGCTGCGCCACTTACCGGTTCAAGAGGTAATACTTCATCAAGTTCTACTTTCCTGCCACTTATTTATTTTGAGAGAAACTCTTTCTCTAGAAAGGACCCATTCTTGGCAACAAAGATCTTGCCTTCGGATCTGAGGTAGAAGGTATACCCGACAGTTTCTTTAGGGTATCCTATGAAGACGCATTTTTCTTGACATAAGCATCACATCCCCAAACTTTTAGAAACGACAGCTTAGGTTTCTTCCCAAACCATAATTCATACGGTGTCGTCTCAACGGATTTTCGAACGGAGCCCTATTTAAAGTGAATGTGGCAGTCTCTGAAGCATAGCCCCAAAATGATAGCGGTAAATGGTAAGAGACATCATAGATCGCACCATATCCAATAGAGTGCGATTACGATGTTCGGACACACCGTTACGCTGAGGTGTTCCAGGCGGCGTGAGTTGTGAAACTATTCCACATTTTCTTAAGTGTGTGCCAAATTCGTGACTCAAGTATTCTCCTCCACGATCTGATCGCAGAAACTTGATTTTCCTGTCACGTTGATTTTCAACCTCACTCTGAAATTCCTTGAACTTTTCAAAGGTTTCAGACTTGTGTTTCATTAAGTAGATATACCCATATCTACTTAAATCATCAGTGAGCGTGAGAACATAACGATAGCCACCGCGAGCCTCAACACTCATTGGACCGCACACATCAGTATGTATGATTTCCAATAAGTCGGTTTCATTAAGTAGTGTAAGTGCATCTAGTGCCACCCCTAGTTGGTTTTGGAGTATTGACGACAAACCTAGTTGAGGGACTAATGTGTTTGTGAGAATTGCAGGATAACACAGGTAGAAGTCCCTCATTGATTCGGTTTTCCTACCAGAGATGACCCCTAAAAATGTATGAAGACATTGAAGTCAAAGGTGGTATGTGAAGACATTCACATTGAAGACTATGACAAGAGAAGACATCGCGTGAAGACTATGGAGCGCGAAGACTTAGCAGTTTCGTCGTTCTGTGTTTTTCCTTGTTGAGTCATAGGAACCACCGTACTGTTAAGTGGGGTCCAAGAGAACCAGTCAGAATGACTGAAGTGATGCTTAACCAAAATCCTATGTCTTCGAGTGAAGACTATGAGAGCAAATCTTGTCCAGAGTTGGATAAGTCAGCTTTGCTTGTAGCCCAAGTAAAGTTGCCGTGTGTGTTTGAAATCTGACCGTTGGAACACGTGTCAGTTCCTTAGTGACCAGGGTCATTTCGGACAAATCAGGTCGGGTTGCCTAGTGGCTATAAATAGCCCACCCCCTACAACCATAAACGGTTGGCTGCTCAGAGTTAGAGTACGGCTTTTGTCGTTTGAGAGCAACCCACCTCGAAGCCTTTGAGAGAGAATTCCTTGCGAGGATAAAGCCCTAACCACCCAGAGCCAAAGAGTGTTAGGCATCACTTAAGTCTTCCTGTCTGTGTGATCTGAAGACTTATTACACTTGAGGACTGTGAATCCTCCAGCCGGTTAGGCGTCGCGTTCTGAGCATCCAAGAGTCATTGTGGATCGCCGGTGAACGAAGTCTGTGAAGGTTTGGAAGTCTACCTTGAAGACTTACCAGAGTGATTGGGCGAGGACTGGGTGTCCTTAGCTCAAGGGGAATAAGGTGAAGACGAGGTCTTCTGAGTTGAATCTCAGCCTCCCTAACCAGACGTACAGTTGTCACAGCAACTGGAACTGGTCCAACAAATCATTGTCTTCAACGAGTCACTGGTTTCATCCTTCCCTTCCCTTTACTTACTGTTGGTCCTTGTGAAGTCATTGTACGATTGCATCACCATTTGGCTTCACTGAGTGATTACTTGTTCTGATTGGCTTCACAATATCTTCCTACCTGATCCTTACTGCCTAGCTGCTATTAGTCATTGTGCTTTCACTTCATTGAATACTTGACTATGGTTTGCCTAGTGTAGTCTACCTTCCGCTGCATGGTAATAGGTTTATTTCTATCGTTTGTCTTCGAAACTTACATGTTTTGAAGACTTTCATAAAAATCGCCTATTCACCCCCCTCTAGTCGATCACTAGCACTTTCAATTGGTATCAGAGCAAGGTACTCCCTTGTTCTGTGTGATTCGGTTTAACCACCTGAGTTTTAGCTATGTCGACTGCAGGGATAATTAAAGTCTCCGCTGCGTGCCCCGTCTTCGATGGAACTGAATATCCCTACTGGAAGAATAAGATGCGCATGCATCTTGAAGCCATTGATGTCGACCTATGGTATGTCGTCAAGAACGGCGTTCCCAAGGCTGGAGAAGGTGTCACTGCTGCTGATGTCAAGAAGTTCGTTCAACTGGACTCTACTGCCAAGAATATCATCTGTGGTCATCTGACCAAAGGACAGTATGGCTGTGAGTGCTTTGGAAACATCTAAGCTAGTCTGGGACTGGCTCTCCAAGGTCAACGAAGGCGTCTCAACCCAGAGAGATCAGAGAATCAGTGTCCTTCGCAACCTCTTCAACCGCTTCCGGAGAAATGTAGCGACCCGACCCGAATGGATCAAGTCTCTGTGCTGAAGTGTCATCCCTGGATCGGTATGCTGACACACACAGTACTCGAGGATTTATAACAGAGGTAAATCACATGTAAAAGTAACGTAAATACTATTACCTCAATCCAAATAGCGAAAGATTGTGGATTCCCATAAACACCAACGGCAAAGTTGAGTGTAGGAATCATAACCCTAACGTATCACTTACTCGTCGTAAGATAATCCTGCAACATGAGACGTTGCAGCCACAAAGGGTCAGTACATTGAATGTACTGGCAAATTCACACCAGAGGATAATGATGAATAAAGGCTATCACTACATGCATATTTGGCTGGTGGAAAGGCTCTATGGTTATAAGGTTTTTGCGAAAAGCCAAGTTTTCCCTACTGCAAAGGAATACATTTATTTAACTATCATGGTGGTTGTTAAACATTGAGAATGGTTGACAGCATTCTCAGTCCCAATTAAGTAATATCATTAAAACCCAACAATATTCATTTAAAGAGGTAACGTGATGAGATAAACAGGATAATCCATGAACTAGATACTCAAGATGTCCATAACCGGGGACACGGCTAACCATGATTAGTTTATACACTCTGCAGAGGTTTGCGCACTTTTCCCCACAAGACTCGATCGCCTCCGTTTGGTTTCTCGCACTACATGGTGTTTGAGAAGACGGATGACCGAGACATAGTCTTTCAGAAGCGCTAGCACCTTACGATCGGGTAGACCGTACCACCTACATCCCCTACATCTGCTAGTCTACCACTGTAAGAGTTCGCACGACTTAGTCAACTATGCTAGAGCCCATAATAGCTTGTGGCTGCACACGGAAGTTTCTAGCATGAATAATCTTATGATCCCTTTGAGCCTGGGTGGCGGACCGTAGGATGATCACACGGTATACCCTCGGGATCTCCTAGGACAACACTGGTATATCCCCAGGTGTCCGAGCAAGTCCACTGGTATATCCCCAGGGTGCCCCTAGCAATCCACCCAGATGTGTATTCAAGTTGCCACCTTAAGTTGAACCATTAAATAACAATCTCACATCTGTCATGGATTTCACTCATACCCAAATCACGTCTATGAGCATAGCATAGCAATATAAGAAACACATAGAAGTAACTGCCAAGGGTTTGATAGTAACAGGGCAATAGGTTCCTACCTCATCAACTACTTCCCAATCCCACAATTTAATTAGATCCTAATCATGCAATGTTTGAGGTTTGATCTAATGCAATAAAAACTGGGTATGAAGGGGATATCATCAAAGTGTGAACTTGCCTTGCTGATGATCCGCGAAACCTAACGATTCGAAGTAGCAGGCAGCGCACTCCGGGTATTCTATCACAGACAAACAAAATAGCATACAATAAGTACTCATCTAATGCACAGGTAAAACTCAAATAAGAGATCTAACCAGAAGGTTCAACTTAAGAACTCCGGTTGGCAAAAAGAATCAAATCGAACGAAGCAACGAAAGTCAAACTACGAAAGAAAACAACTTCGTTCTAGTAATCTGGATCTAGGGCAAAATTTTACAGTAGCAAAATCTTGTTTAAGTTGGTTAAACGGATAAAGGGTTTCGAGACGAATCCCTAGGCACTTGAATCGCCTGATTCCGATAAACGAGCGAAAAGTTAAACTAAAACAAAAATCGGATCAGGAATCGCGATTAGAAAAATTGCGGATTTAATCCGAGAAAAAGAAAAACGACGAATGCCGAATTTTTTTTCTCTTTTTTTTCCGCACGGAAAACGAGACGCGACGAACCTCGGGCAGCGGCGGCGGCGGCTCCGGCTTCGCATGCGGATCGAGGCGGGGCTGATGGGATGGGGCGGCTCAGGGCTGCGCTATTTAAAGGCTGCCCCCGGGCGGTGTCCCGCTCGGGTACGGCCCGAAGTCGGTTCGTTTTTTTAATTATTCCGCTCGGAAAAAAATAAAAAGAAATACTAAACGGACTCCAAAATTCCAAAATAAATTTTCACGGGCTTCTAAAATCAAGCCGCACAAGGTGAACATTTATTGGGCCCTAAATGCAATTTTGAAAAACACACATTTTTCCTAAATTCAAATAAAACACCGAAAAACTCCGAAATAAAATCTTATTTGATTTTTTTATTAAATCCTCAATATTTCTTTATTTTGGGAAAGTCATTTTATTCCCTCTCTCATATTTTTGTAGTAGAAATAATTGATGATAAAATAAATAAAATCAAATGATCCTATTCTCAACATTTGAGAAAACTCAAATATGAAAATAACGAAATCCCCAACTCTCTCCGTGGGTCATTGAGTTGCGTAAAGTTTCAGAATTGGAAATATTTTCCAAATGAAATTCAAATATTTTCAACACCCCATGTCATTTAAATAAATGGAAGAAGTCATGTCATCTTCTCTCCAGGGTTTTGTGATGAAAAGAATTTGAATTCTCGGGGATCAAAAGAAAAAAGGTGAAAGTTTGGGAAAGTCCTTTTATTCCCTCTCATTTAACTTTCAAAAAGTTTCGAATTTCACTCACTTTCAGACAATCAATCAAACAATCAATCAAATCTATCTATTTGTTTATAACATTCCAAAATTTAGAATTTTGGGATGTTACAAACCTACCACCCTTAAAATGAATCTCGTCCTCGAGATTCGGAGAGGCTAGCAAGAAATAGGTTAGGGTTTGGGGGTCTCCTCAAAATCCATCGATCATCACACGGGGTCTGGAGTGCTACCACCCTTAGAAGCATGGTTACTGTTCCATCAAAACTCATATACTCCCTCCTTATTCTTGACAGTGTCGGTCTTCTCAGATCCTCGAGAAATTCCTTCTCTAAGCTCTTCCGGTAGTGGCATAACCTTTACCACAATTTTTCTGTCCTTTCCATTTGGTAAGGTTATTCCGAGACTGGGTCTTCTTAGCTGACGAGTCTGGCGCCAAAACTAAACAACTATCGATATCTCATGGTGGTCAACAATTTATGGTTCTCCTGCAGGAAATGGGTCTGGGTTGATCCTCACCGTATAACCTACGGTTGGCAAAGCTGCCTTGTACAAGGGAAAAAAATACCTATACCATTCTAAGGCTTAAACAAGGTTTTAATACCGTCGTCTCTCTACTATGGGTAAGTCACTCAGATTTACCATCCCATATAGCAAGGCGAATAATAAGAGTAAGTCGGTATGGTGATCAATCCATCCCGCACCCAAATCATTACCATGTATACAGTTTAGCGAATCTCGCATACTAACACTTGGTCATTCTCACAAGCATTGCAGAATTTCTCTTGTCGACGAACGAATTTCGGATATATCCATAGATTCTGCAAGCCAGACAAGCATCTATCGTTCCTTCACAACTCTCAGGTTTTGCGTTACTCCTATAAAATCGTCTATCAATAAAATCGTAACTTCTTCCAGGGTTTTTCCTTCAGCAAGAATGTGCTTGCTTCTTGGCAGGTCCTGGGGCCTGTGGGTTATGGCCCATCTCATAACTTGTAGTCCAATTATTCCAACTTCCAACTTCCTAGTATTCTTAAATCCATCCAATTGTATTGACTTCCTTTCTTCTATTTGCACCAAAATCGGACATGAGTACTCAGACTCATCATGGAATTTCCCTTGATCCATATTTCCAACATCATACCTCCTTTATATCCAATAGTAATTCTTCTCTTCATCCTCGTGGAATATCCCACATATCTAGATAAAATTTATACTCATGAAGTCCATATTCTACTTCGTGGAACATCATTATCTTTTTCAGGGTCAAGCATTTTTACAGGGGAATATTGGTCATCTATGCATGGCACTTCTTCAACTGGGAAACGTGAAATACATCATGAACTCCTGACAGTCCTTCGGGTGACTCCAACTTGTTGGCCACTTCTCCCTATGCTCCAAAACTCGGTATGTCCTACAAATCTCGGGGCTAACTGTCCCTTAACTCCAATCCGTTTAACTCCTCGCATAGGGGACACGTGAAGACATGATCTGTCTCCAATTTCATAGACTACCTCCTTGAGTTTTTTGAGTCTACATAGCTCTTCGGCCTGGACTGAGCTACCTTTAGTCTATCTCGAATAAACTTAACATTCTCTTCTGACTCCTTGATCACATTTGGTCCAAACAACTGACGGTCTCCAACTTCATCCCACACACTCTTGGGGTATCACACATATCGAGACAAAACTCGTATTCATTTTGTCCAAAATTCACTCGGTGGAGTATCCTTATCTTTTCCAGGGGTCAAGGGTTCTTACAGGGTACTATAACCCTTAAAATGCACAAATCTTCCGTAGACCATATTTCTCTTATCCTCAAAATGGTCAAAATCCTTCTTCATAGAGTAACAACTCATAAAATCCATATCAGTACCAACGATGCTACTTTATTCATTCTCAAATGATTACAATCTCTCGCTTCTCCATTACATGTCTCAACTCAACACCTCAATATAAAAGACAATGTTCTCACTTCTGCTACTCCATTTCTTTTGTTGCAAACTCAACTATCTAGCACAAGTTTCCTTCTCCTTGGGGCATTCTTTGGCAAAGTGCCCTGCTCTATTACAACGAAAACATGTTACTTCTGACAAGTCTCGAGGTTTCCTTTTTGGGAAACTGCTGAGGTAGTTCCATGACTCCTTGCACATGTAATAGGTGATATGGCTCAGGTCCTTCCTGGTATCCAATCTACTTCTCTTCCTGGACTTTTCTGTTCCAATCATGGATTCTATTTCTTGTGGGTCATACTCTACTTCCTCCATCGGGAATTCTACTAGATCCCCATTCAAACAATTTTGGGAGATGTGTCCTTCTTCTCCACATGAATAGCATGACTTGGTGCAGGGTTTAATTGGTTCTTCTTTGGGTGTGTTCCCCACCTCTTCCTTCATCACAGTTTCTTCTGAAGTTTCCATGAGGGCTCCTTTCATTACTTCTTTCTTCTTCTGGGTGGTTCTTTGTACCATGGGGTAAATGTGATACTGAGCAGGGTAGTGGGTAGTCCCTTCACACAAGAAACAAGTAATATGCCTAGTTGGGCATTCTTCAACTGGGTGACTTCCTTCACAATTTGGGCATTCATCCTTGTGTTCTTTATGGGTGTGTCCTACTTCTCAACGAATCTTGCATGCACCATGTTTCTTCATATCTTTCCATAAGGCTTCAACTTCTGGACACAAACCGAGACTTTGGCAAATTACCTTAATTCTTTCAAGTGGTTACTCCTTGCCATCATTGATGGTTTGGTACATTCTCCACCAAGTAGCAGCACCACTTTCAAGTACTGAAGAGGCATGCTGGGTCAATATCATTTCAACTATAGGGTTATTCTTCATGTGATCCTCTATGTTATGAATCCATTGGTCGTCTCCAATTGACCATCGGTCAGAAAATATAAGCTCATCTTCATTCATCCTCTAATTGGGTCCATGGGTTTGGGGTGAGATAAGAGAGATAGCGAGGGATACACCAATATAAACAAAAGTTTTTTTGAAAAGACAGTTTATTTGTGGCTGTCGAGGAAAAACATCAAAAATGACTGCTCACAAACATCGCATCTCTAACGTAGGTATATAACAGGGATTTGGTCTTCTAAAGGTCATAAATCTTCAACATCTCCAAACTCCTTCAAGCCTTGTTCATGCCTCCAATGGTTCTTCCAATCATGCTTGTCCTTTTCCAGTTCTTTTGCCAGATCATCTCTATTGACGTGAAGTCTCTCTTGACCTCCTTTAATATTTATGGAGTTGCATTCCAAACTTCCGGGTTTCAACATCCTTGACATGAACCATGATCCTACTGTCCTTCAGTTCTTAATGAATCTCCGGTATCTCGAGGTTTTGCTCCTCCAGCTTGGCTACTTCAGCTCCTTGGTCCTAAGTTCTTCACGGAATGCTTCTTGTCAAATATGGCTTCTTGTAGGTCCATCTTAACTTCTTGATGTACTACTCCAGATCCTGGTGATACTCCGGCTAAGGTTAAAACTTCACCTCTTACTGATAGATGCTCCATCAGCCTTCTACCATCCAATCCTTCCATGCATATGCATGCCTAACTCAGCACGGTGACAATAGCATAAGCGGGCGATAACATCATGGATAGCCGTGTTTCTGCCCTTGTCATTTCCTCGAGCTATCATTCCATAGTTGATATCTCCTACCTTAGGGTTTTCCTTGGCAGAACTTTGAGTTTTTAACTCTCCATGCTCCGGTCTTTCTCCGATACACCTTGATCTCGGGTATTGACAACTTTCATAGTCTGCCAAGTTCCAAAAGGGTAGCCTTCCTAGGTCATACAAATCTGGGAATTCTTTAAAGCCTTCAAATTCTACTTGTCTTCGGAGTCTTCAACCATTGTAGTTTCCATTATTCAGATGCACGGAAAATACTCTTCATTCCAAAGCGGTCTTAGTTGTCCAATATCTTGTACTTCTTAGAGTGGTCTCATCAGTCAAATCCTCGTCTGGTCAAAAGGGGAAAGGGGTATGGTCTCACTAAAGGGAATTTTTGAATAAGCTCAGAAGAGAAGAGAGGTAAAAGATCTTTTTGAAAGAGAAAGTTGTAGAGAAAAATCTTTGCTATGGGCTTGCCAGTTTCTAGGGTCACGTCCTACAGTCAACATGTGCTCTGATACCATCTTGTAGCGACCCGACCCGAATGGATCAAGTCTCTGTGCTTAAGTGTCATCCCTGGATCGATATGCTGACACACACAGTACTCGAGGATTTATAACAAAGGTAAATCACATGTAAAAGTAACATAAATACTATTACCTCAATCCAAATAGCGGAAGTAACAAGATTTTGGATTCCCATAAACACCAACGGAAAAGTTGAGTTTAGGAATCGTAACCCTAACGTATCACTTACTCATCATAAGATAATCCTGCAACATGAGACCGTTGCAGGCCACAAAGGGTCAGTACATTGAATGTACTGGCAAATTCACACCAGAGGATAATGATGAATAAAGGCTATCA
>NC_053027.1:501968754-501984500 GCF_003073215.2 Triticum urartu | reverse complement strand
GCGTCACCGATGAAGAAGAAACCCCAAGAGTTGCTACACCCCCGTCTCACCAAGAAGCTGTTCTCGAGGAGAACGTGACTGTGACCGACCCTCCAGCTCATCAAGTGGAGGTTGAGAATCTTGAGGCTGCCACCACCAAACAAATGAAGCCACTGACGCTGTCATGGCTGAAGCAAATGTGGAGCCTACACCAACCCAAGAACCAGAAGTCAGCGAAGCCAATGATGCTACTGCTTCTGTTCCTGCGCCTGCTGCTGGTCCTCAGTTTGACTATCATGTGAGCATAGGCCTCAGGTACAGAAGCCAATGCCAAGGTTGCCCAGGTTTCCAGGTCCTGCATCAGCACCTGGATCCTTCAATGTCAACGGCTTCAAAGCAGACAACACTTTCTTCAATAGCTCCAAGAACCCCTACTCAAGGGAAAGAATATCTTCTATCGGTTCTGGAGCTATCCGCAGCGAAGCTATTACTCCTGCATTCTTACAATCAAGGTCGCATCTTCCCACATAAGCGTCTTGACATTGAAGCAATAGCTGGTCTGCCCTGTCTGGAAGAAGCTCTGGATTGCTTCAAAGAGGTTGGATTGCTGCCGTTTGTCACCGACCAAGAGCACTGGAATGAAGAGTTGCTGCTCCAATTCTATGCCACACTTCACATCCGTGGGTACAACAGAGATCCGAAGACTTGGGTCCTGGAGTGGATGACAGGAAATGTTCATCACGAAGCCAAAGCCTTTGATATCATTGAGCTCACTGGTCTGCCCACTCCTGGCGATCTCTACGAACCTGGTTGTCAGCTTCACAGTGAAGCTATGGAGAGCATCTTTCAGAAGCCTGAACCAAACATGAGTCAGATGCTCAGTATAATGAAGCCATTGACCCAAGATGCTGCATATCCTAAGGAGTTCCTTGTTGAAGACCTTGAGTATCTGCCAAGGACTATTTACACATCATAAGGTGAACTCTCTGGCCCATCAAAGGACATTCTCCACATGCCAAGATGGAAGGTGCAATGAAGACTTTGGTTTTCTATATTCTTCATGGCAAATGCTTCAATGCACAACTTCTTCATCCGCCAACTTGCTGCATCAGGCTCTGATCTTTTTGGCTTGAAGTTCTACGCTCCATGGATAATGCGGCTGATTAAACTCCACTCCGCTATCTCATATCAGCCATCTGCTCGCAATCATCGGATCTTTCTGCCTGATGTGGATATGTCCGTTGAAGCCATTTATCCTGAGCCTGCCAAGGAGCCTCTTAGTCTTCAGAATGCGGAGCATCAAAGTTTCTCTCAGAACATTGAAGGAGTTGAAGCAGTCACTCGTGTTTATCCTCTGGCTGGAACTACACGTGCACCTCATCGTCCTTACTGAAGCCACCGAAAGCACTATTGCCCAACGACCCAAGAAGCGATCTTGTGTTCTCAACGGCCAAGAGCTTCTGGTGGCTCTTCATCAGAAACAGGATAGGCATCATGACTGGCTGAAGCGCCAAATGCAAAGCCTCCTGGTGGATGTCAACCGCATTCGCAATCTTGCCACCAAGAATGCCTTTGTTGCCCATGAAACCTCTCGACGCACATGGAAAAGGCTGAAGCTTATGTGCTCTGAAGATGATCTTCAAGAGGATGGCTTCTCTGAATGCTTCAAGTTTGACTCCACACCTCCTCGAAGGGCAGTGCTGCGACGAACTCCATCTCTTGAAGACTCTGAGTTCTCTTCCTCTGCGACAACTGTGAATGCCAGAGTGATCGAGGACGAAGACGATGCTACTTCACCGCCCCCTCCTTCAGCATGCTTCGACACTGCTCCAAGTTTTTCTGCACCGCCGAACACCACCGACGACACTGCTGCTTCACCTACTCTTCATGGGAATGATAGAGGCGAGGGTCCTGATCTTTCGATGAGATGATAACTATCGATTTGGTGGAGACGACTTTGACGATCCGACTACAAACGTGCACGACGTTGCGCCTTAGCAACCGCTAAACCAATCTCCTGAGGTTACTGACGATGCTGGAAGCACGGTCAGCCTGACCACGAAGGTCTATTCCTGCAAGCAATCGATGAATGATAGAATATGATTTGGTGAGACGACTTTGACGATCCGACTACAAACGTGCACGACGTTGCGCCTTAGCAATCGCTAAACCAATCTCCTGAGGTTACTGACAATGCTGGAAGCACGGTCAGCCTGACCACGAAGGTCTATTCCTGCAAGCAATCGAAGAACGAGCAAGAATATGATAAAGCAATCTGAATATCGCAAATATATATGAAGTATTGATAATGGTGGGGATCCGGAAGCGGTCTTGGTCTGGTCGTTGGACACAAACGAAGTACACGAAGTTGCAATGGCTAACTTTTAACTAAACAAATCCCAAGGAAAAAGCTACTAGATGGATCTACTTATATAGGAGCAAGGGGTGGCGGCCAAGGAGGTGGGAGGACGTCCCAAGGCAGCCTAAAACTAACCCTAGGTCGTACAAGGCTCATGGGCCCAAGTGGAGGTGATGCAACACCTTTGGGCTTGTAGTTTGACTCGGAATTCTGCTGCAACGTCAGATTGTTTCGTCCGTAACTCAACGCTCCGGATGAAATTTGAAGGTGAATCCAATTGGGTTGGAAAGAGCACGAAATCTAGTTTCCAACAAAAAAAGAATCACCCAATTCGGAGTCCGTATGAAAAAGTTGTTGGCGTTTTGAGTCAGGTATGTCTGTGCAGTCCGAATCTGAATCCAGAACGTGAGAGACTTGGACTCTATCTTCTCTTGCCCAAAAGTGACGTGAGAGGACTTTTTGAACACAACCTAAACTTCTCCTTTTCCCTTATCTTCATATGTGGATTGTACAAATGTCCCATACACCTGCAATTAGACAAAACACAAAAGTGTGTGAAGTATTTTTGTTCTGGATAACATAAATAGATTATTGAATAGTTTGCATTAGAAATCACCTGACAAATATGCATGTATGCAATATTTTTGGTCGTATCCAAGGTAGTTCATGTCTCTCATCATCCTCCCCTTTTTGAAAACAAAGCCGTCCTCGGCGTTGCTTAATCTGAAATGTGGCTAACAAAAGAGACAAGTGTACATGTTGTATATGTATATGTCATCCAGTTTAACTTCCCTTGATTTTTGCACGTATGACACATGTATACATGAGTAACTTTCATAGTTCATAAAAACTAAAGCCAAAAAATTATCACAAGAAGTAGAAGGCATGAAAATATTAGAACTCAGTTTGCACATATAAGTGAAGCTCTTATTCATTTCAAAAGATTCGCAATGTTCATCATTAAACCATCCCAACTTTGGTGAATAAACCTTACTTGCATCAAATTTACATGCTACAACATGCTTAAATAAGCAAACATGCAATAAGTCATTGGACACAGAATCATCACCAAGATTTGAGGTCCAATATCAAAATGATTAAACATTAGTTCTTTTGCATCAACAGTTAATTCAATGGGTGCACTCAAAATTATTGATATTTCAGTTGTTTGATCACATGACGCATTCATGACAGTAACAAGATTCTCTAAAATAGGTGGTGTGCTCAAATCAACAGGTAACTCAATACATGACGCATTCAAGTTAACTAGGCATGCATCATTCTCATGTGAAGTTATATCATCAATACCTTTACTGTTACCTTGTGGCAAAGATGTAGCTGATGTAGGTACGGACGTTGACAATGTACCATACCCTTGAGATGATGCCGCGCTCATAATCCGAGGTGCAATGATGGAGGAACCCACCGGCGGTGGCGAGCATGAACTGGAATAGTAGTTGTTGTAGTCACCTAATGCATCCTCCTTAATCTGTCTCTCAAAGGTACAAGCACGGACATACATACCAGTAATGCAACGAGGAATATACTGAAATCTTGCCTGAATATCATGGTTCAAACCACCAAAAAATCTATTCATTGTATCATTCTCAGATTCTTCTATGTCACAATGATGCATATAAGATTTGAACTCTTGGTAGTAAGCATGAACAGTGTTGTTGCCTTGTTTAAATTGTTCAAATTTGCGAAGCAATTCACGACGATAATAAGGAGGGAAAAATTGTTGTCTCATTACAGCTTTCAAAACTTTCCAAGTTGTGGGTTGGTTATCAATGTTTTTCTTACAATGTACACTCCACCAAACAGAAGCAAAATCAATAAATGCTCTAGTGGCTGCTCGCACTCGCTCAAGTTCAGAAAATCATGGTGACTAAAAACTTGTTCTACTTCAAGATCCCAAGCTAGATATGTAGTAGGATTAAATCTACCCTCAAATGACGGTAAAAAGATAACCTGACCATGTGCTTGTGTGTGTTGTCCCAACTCTCGTGATGGTGAAGATGTGTCCGTCGTCCAAGAACTTCTATCTTCGGAACCTGTCATGATTAGTAGAAACAAGAAACAAAATTCAAGAATAATGTTCCTATGAACTACTAGGGTGTGGTGGTAAAGCGCTCACAGTAAAGCAAATATCAATATCTTACAAGTTCTTACCAAGCAACAGGTGGTGACCGGCAACCAACGGTGTCAAATAACTCTGAAGATTGTGTAAAGCGATTGCCAGGGGAACGTACGTATACACGGTGTAGAAATATGTGGAGCTGGGTTGGCTATATATGGTAGCAAAAGATTAGCAATAATCAATTCTGAGATGCAATGTTGAATAAACGCTCAACGACGGTACTATGCTGGTCCTAGGCTAGACCGAACTAGAGACGCGAGCCTAGAACACTAATGAGGTCACGTCGTAGCACAACTAGCATCAATGAAGGATACTAAGTAGCTCTGGACAGCAAGATATAAGTGAAGATCACAACGGCAGTAAAGATAATGATGTGAAACAACAGCCAAGCAGGATATATCAACAACTTTGTCTCCAACTTTCCTCTGAAAAAGTTTGTGCCGATTTTTTTGATTTTTTTTTTTCTGACTTTTTTTCTCTTTTTTCTCTTTTTCTCTTTTTTTCTCCCTCTTTCCAAAACAAACTAGATAAGACGCAGATTGGATCAAGCGAAGATGTGAACGATCTCAACTATTTTGACAATGAATGGTGGGTAGCACGTGGTGGAAATTGATGGATGGGTGGTGGACAGCGGAAGAGATAATGATGCAGCGGTGGCGTGACTAATGTGAACAGAACTCGAAACTCTAAACGAACTAGACACTAAGACCAGCAACTCGACACGACGATGCAACCGATAATTCAACTATGCAAGCAATGAAAAGAAAATTGCAAAGGCTCAGACTGGCTTGGACCAAGGATGAATAGATCTAACTCTTTTTTGTGGCTTTTTCTTGGACAATAGGTAAGAAAATAAATCTAATCTAGGAAAACTGGAAATTCTCACCGAGCAACCTGAAAACTGATACCACTTGATAGAGGCGAGGGTCCCGATCTTTCGATGAGATGATAACTATCGATTTGGTGGAGACGACTTTGACGATCCGACTACAAACGTGCACGACGTTGCGCCTTAGCAACCGCTAAACCAATCTCCTGAGGTTACTGACGATGCTGGAAGCACGGTCAGCCTGACCACGAAGGTCTATTCCTGCAAGCAATCGAAGAACGAGCAAGAATATGATAAAGCAATCTGAATATCGCAAATATATATGAAGTATTGATAATGGTGGGGATCCGTAAGCGGTCTTGGTCTGGTCGTTGGACACAAACGAAGTACACGAAGTTGCAATGGCTAACTTTTAACTAAACAAATCCCAAGGAAAAAGCTACTAGATGGATCTACTTATATAGGAGCAAGGGGTGGCGGCCAAGGAGGTGGGAGGACGTCCCAAGGCAGCCTAAAACTAACCCTAGGTCGTACAAGGCTCATGGGCCCAAGTGGAGGTGATGCAACACCTTTGGGCTTGTAGTTTGACTCGGATTCTGCTGCAACGTCAGATTGTTTCGTCTGTAACTCAACGCTCCGGACGAATTTGAAGGTGAATCCAATTGGGTTGGAAAGAGCACGAAATCTAGTTTCCAACAAAAAAAGAATCACCCAATTCGGAGTCCGTATGAAAAAGTTGTTGGCGTTTTGAGTCAGGTATGTCTGTGCAGTCCGAATCTGAATCCAGAACGTGAAAGACTTGGACTCTATCTTCTCTTGGCCCAAAAGTGACGTGAGAGGACTTTTTGAACACAACATAAACTTCTCCTTTTCCCTTATCTTCATATGTGGATTGTACAAATGTCCCATACACCTGCAATTAGACAAAACACAAAAGTGTGTGAAGTATTTTTGTTCTGGATAACATAAATAGATTATTGAATAGTTTGCATTAGAAATCACCTGACAAATATGCATGTATGCAATATTTTTGGTCGTATCCAAGGTAGTCATGTCCTCATCAGGGAACGAGTAGATGCTCTGTCTTCAAACCTTTTTGGTCCTTATTGACAAAAGGGGGAAAAGCATATGAGTTTGATAGTCTTCAAGCGGGACCCTATGGGCGGTTTCTTTATATTTTGCCTAGTGTTTACAACTCTCGTTTTGATACGTTTGGTTCTTTGAGTCGTAACACTTAAACTCGATGGTCGTCTGCTACTTATTTGCTACTTGTGATGCGATGATAAATTCCGCATGTGCGACGATAAATTCCGCACTTAGATCATTTTGCAGACGTCCATTTTCCATTATGCATGTCATTATCTTCACATACCTTCACATGCATAGTGGATTGTCATCATAAGTTGAAGAGGATCTCCACAAGTACAACCTGCCATGTGCATTTGCATTCCAAAAGCAAATTACTTATATGCACATCTTCAGGGGGAGCCCTTGCAACTTATGAAGACAATTCCTTATCCTTTACAATTTCACATATTATATTCCCCGTTGAAAACTTCAACTAGTTTGTCATCAATCACCAAAAAGGGGGAGATTGTAAGTGCATCTAGTGCCACCCCTAGTTGGTTTTGGAGTATTGACGACAAACCTAGTTGAGGGACTAATGTGTTTGTGAGAATTGCAGTATAACACTAGAAGTCCCTCATTGATTCGGTTTTCCTACCAGAGATGACCCCTAAAAATGTATGAAGACATTGATGTCAAAGGTGGTATGTGAAGATATTCACATTGAAGACTATGACAAGAGAAGACATCGCATGAAGCCTATGGAGCTCGAAGACTCAGATCTTTCGTAGTTCTTTTTCTTCTTTATTGAGTCATAGGAACCACCGTACTGTTAAGTGGGGTCCAAGAGAACCAGTCAGAATGACTGAAGTGATGCTTAACCAAAACCTATGTCTTCGAGTGAAGACTATGAGAGCAAATCTTGTCCAGAGTCGGACAAGTCAGCTTTGCTTGTAGCCCAAGTAAAGTTGCCGTGTGTGTTTGAAATCTGACCGTTGGAACACGTGTCAGTTCCTTAGTGACCCAGGGTCATTTCGGACAAATCAGGGTTGCCTAGTGCCACCCCCTACAACCATAAATGGTTGGCTGCTCAGAGTTAGAGTACGGCTTTTGTCGTTTGAGAGCAACCCACCTCGAAGCCTTTGAGAGAGAATTCCTTGCGAGGATAAAGCCCTAACACCCAGAGCCAAAGAGTGTTAGGCATCACTTAAGTCTTCTTGTCTGTGTGATCTGAAGACTTATTACACTTGAGGACTGTGAATCCTCCAGCCGGTTAGGCGTCGCGTTCTGAGCATCCAAGAGTCATTGTGGATCGCCGGTGAACGAAGTCTGTGAAGGTTTGGAAGTCTACCTTGAAGACTTACCAGAGTGATTGGGCGAGGTCTGTGTGACCTTAGCTCAAGGGGAATACGGTGAGACGGTCTTCTGAGTTGAATCTCAGCCTACCAGACGTTGTCACAGCAACCTGGAATTGGTCTAACCAAATCTTTCTTCGGCTACTGTTTGATCTTCCCTTCCCTTTATTATGTGGTCCTTGTGAAGTCTGTATGATTCGCTTTTTGTCTCATGAATGACTCATGTTCTATGTGCTTTCATATATTCTTCTACATAATCCTTACTACTAGTATATTAGCATTCTGCTTAATTCAGTTAACATTGACTATGTTTGCTAGTGTAAGTCTACCTTCCTCTGTTAAGAGTTTATTTATATCGCTTTCTTCCGAAACCTTCCACGTTTTTGAACAATTCATAAATAACTATTCACCCCTCTAGTCGAACTATATCCACTGTTGTCAAATATCAGCAGCATGTATTTCAATCAACCATGCTGAGAGAGATACACAGTTCTGCTCTTTGAAGACCAACATAAGTGATCGTCCCAGAAAAATGACATGTGCCTGATGTAGACTTGCGATCCACCTTGTCACCAGCATAATCAGCATCCGAGAATCCAACCAGATCAAACTCTGAGCCCTTTGGATACCATAATCCTAGAGTTGGGGTGTGAGCCAAATATCGAAGAATTCGCTTCACAGCTAAGTGATGCGACTCCTTTGGTGGCTGCTTGGAATCGAGCACACATGCAAACACTAAGCATAATATCTGACCTAGATGCACATAGATAAAGTAAAGAACCAATCATGGAGCGGTATACCTTTTGATCGAACTCTTTACCATTGTCGTCGGGACCCAGATGATGTTTGGCTGGCATTGGCGTCGTGAAGCCTTTGCAGTCTTGCATACCAAACTTCTTCAGGCAATCTTTGAGATACTTCTCTTGAGATATAAAGATGCCGTTGCGTTGCTGACGTATTTGAAGACCAAGGAAGAACTTCAGCTCACCCATCATGGACATCTGATATTGCTCTTGCATCATATATCCAAACTCTTCACTGTATTTCTGATTGTGCAGCCGAAGATAATGTCATCCACATATATTTGGCACACAAACAGTTCACCATCATATGTCTTCGTGAAGAGAGTGGGATCGGGAACCAGGTTTGAAGCCTTTGCTCTTCAGGAAGTCTTTGAGTGTGTCATACCAACGAGGGGCTTGTTTGAGGCCATACAGTGCCTTGTTGAGCTTGTATACCATGTCAGGATGTTTTGGATCTTCAAAGCCAGGCGGTTGTGCAACATACACTTCTTCTTCAATCTTGCCATTGAGAAAAGCGCTCTTCACATCCATTTGATATAGAAGTATGTTATGATGATTTGCATAGGCCAGCAGTATGCGTATGGCTTCAAGTCTAGCCACAGGAGCAAATGTTTCATCAAAGTCAATCCCTTCAACTTGAGTGTATCCTTGAGCAACGAGACGAGCTTTGTTTCTGACAACTTGACCATGCTCATCTTGCTTGTTGCGATATATCCATTTGGTGCCTATTATATTGTGCTTCCGAGGATCAGGACGCTTAACCAGTTCCCATACATTATTCAGCTCAAACTGTTGAAGCTCTTCTTGCATAGCTTGAATCCATTCAGGTTCCATGAAGGCTTCTTCAACTTTCTTGGGTTCTGTTATTGAGACGAATGCGAAGTGCCCACAGAAATTTGCTAGCTGTGTTGCCCTTGAACGAGTGAGTGGACCTGGTGCATTGATGCTATCATATTCTCTCAATCTGCACTTCATTTGCAACACGAGGATGTACAGGACGAAGATTTTGCTCTTGCTGATCATTGTCATTGTTAGAGGGATTGTCTTCAGGCTGAGCATTGTCTTCAGGTTGATCAGGTGCGAGATGATAAGTTCCTCTTTCAGGTGAGCTTCAGAAGGTATGATTTCTCCAGTTCCCATAAGTTTGATTGATTCACTGGATGGAACTTCATCTAGCACATTTGGCAGGTGCTCTCTTTGTGAGCCGTTCGTCTCATCGAAACCGCACATCCACTGTTTCAACCACTTTATAGTGAAAAAGGTTGAAGACTCTGTAGGAGTGCGAATCCTTTCCATATCCAAGCATAAAACCCTCATGTGCTTTTGGTGCAAATTTTGAAGTGTGATGTGGATCCTTGATCCAGCACCTGGCGCCAAATACTCTGAAGTAACTGACATTTGGCTTCTTGCCAGTAAGGAGCTCATAGGATGTCTTGTTTAGAAGCTTGTGAAGATAAACACGGTTGATGATATGGCATGCAGTGTCAATGGCTTCAGGCCAGAATTTTCTTGGAGTCTTGTATTCATCAAGCATCGTCCGAGCCATCTCAATAAGTGTTCTGTTCTTGCGTTCGACGACGCCATTCTGCTGTGGCGTGTACGGAGCTGAGAATTCATGTGTGATGCCCAAAGTATCAAGATATGTATCTCCCAGTGTTCTTGAATTCAGTGCCATTGTCACTTCTGATGTGCTTTATCTTGACGCCATAGTTGTTCATGGCTCGATTGGCGAAGCGTCTGAAGACATCCTGCACTTCAGTCTTGTAGAGGATTATATGCACCCAAGTATATCTTGAATAATCATCAACAATGACAAAGCCATAGAGACAAGCAGTAGTAGTAAGAGTTGAGTAATGAGTGGGACCGAAAAGATCCATGTGTAGCAGTTCGAAGGGTTGAGTCGTTGTCATGATTGTCTTCGAGGGATGCTTGGCCCTCGTCATCTTTCCTGCTTCACAGGCACCGCATAAGTGATCCTTCTTGAACTTGACGCCCTATGCCTATGACATGCTTCTTCCTTGCAAGGGTGTGGAGGTTCCTCATGCCAGCATGCCCTAGCCTTCGATGCCAGAGCCAGCATTCAGAAGCTTTTGCTAGAAGACATACTGCAAGTTGTGGTCCTGCTGAGAAATCTACCACGTACAAATCATCTTTCCGATACCCTTCAAACACTAGAGACTTGTCAGATTCCATTAGTACAAGGCAACGATATTTTCCAAACATCACAATCATGTTTAAATCGCAAAGCATTGAGACAGACATTAAGTTGAAACCAAGGGATTCAACAAGCACTTTATCCATGTTGATCCTTTGAGATTGCAACTCTACCTAGACCCAATACCTTGCTTTTACCAGTGTCAGCAAATGTGATGTGACTTTTGTTGATGGACGTAAGTTGAGTCCATGAGAAGGCTTCGCTTGCCAGTCATGTGATTTGTACACCACTATCAATAATCCATTCTGAAGCAGCTGGTGTCGTACCCTACAGTGCAGTTAGGGGGATAGGCTTCACGAAGAGAATTGTGAAGCAAAAACATTTGAAACCAGTGGATTATTAAAGCTTAGATCGAGATTAGGACTGATAGAGGCAAGTTGCAAGCGATTCAGGAACAAGTACATAGTAAGACCATTTGGGCATTTGATCTTGCGCCCTACAAGATGTTTAAGGTCCCCAGCAATAGTGTCAGACGATTTTGGTTTTCGGCTGGAGACCTTTCCCTGCAAAAGAGAGTTAAGCTTTCTTAGCCACCCACATCTTCAGGGGTGGCTTCGAAGCAATAAGTCTAAGTGCAGCATCTGAGAACTTTGGCTTTGGAGCCCTAGCAAAAAGTCTTGCAGGTGGACAATAGTATTCATAAGAATAAGCAGAATAGTTCTTGGTCTTATGAACATGGCGGTTTGATGAACCGCGCTCATATTCATAGGCCTGAGTATGGCTTCCTGCAAAACATTTGCGTTAGTGCGACTCAGGTGAGTCCTCTGTCTGTATGAAGCCTTTGGACCGTATGAAGCCTGTGGTCTGGGGTTTGTCTTCTTCACCTGTGGTGTCATGATGACATTCACAGGAAGATTCTCCACAACACTTTTTCGGCACCCAGATCTTCTTCATAGGCGGTCCATTCCTGCAGTTAGTACCAATATACCTGGCAAACACTTCACCATTCTGATTCTTAAAAAGTTTATAGTTTGCATCAAAGGATTCATCAATAATGGGATTAGCACAAGTGAAGCCAGATAGGGTGGATGGATCCGCTGAAGGTTCCTTTGCAGCAACCCATGTGGTTTTGGGGTACTGCTCAGGTTTCCAGTAAGAGCCATCAGCATTCATTTTCCTTTCGAACCCAACACCCTCTTTCCTAGGGTTTCGGTTCAGGATCTGCCTTTTGAGGACATCACATAGTGTCTGATGCCCTTTGAGACTTTTGTACATCCCTGTTTCAAGCAGTGTCTTCAACCTAGCATTCTCATCAGCAATAGCAGTGGTATCCTCAGCAGAGGGGTTAGTTACCACATCAGTTGAAGATATTGCAATAGTAGAACATTCAGCAACAGAAGTAGCGTTATCATGCTCAATGCATTTAAGACATGGTGGTTCAAATCCTTCCTGAGCTGAACTGATTGTTCGGCGAAGTGACTCGTTTTCCTTTTGAAGATCTTCATGAGCCGCTCTCAATTTCTCATCTTGCTTCCTTTGAAGATAATCATAGAGATAAGCTTATCCTCATAGTAATTGAAATTTTTATTCTTTCAGATTTTATAAAGAATCATTCATTCAGCATCATACAGTCATCTTGCAAATGAAACAGAGTTTGATATAGGCAAAGGTGTCCCGATGTTTCGATGAGATGGTGGCTATCGTTTTCTGTGGGAGTCGACCTTGACGATCCGACTACGAACGTGCGAGACGTCGCGCCTTAGCAATCGCTAAACCAACTTCCGAGGGGTTATTGACCACGCCGGAGCACGATCAACCTGACCACGAGGGCCTGTTTCCTGCGAGCAAACGAAGAACAAGCAAGAAACTGAGGTTGCAATCTGGATATTGCGAATATAAGATGAAAGCTTTATTGATCAAGGTGGGGTTCTGTGACGTCTTGGTCTGGTCGTTGGACACAAACGAAGTACGCGAAGTTGCAGCTATGGCGAACTTTTAATCTAAACAAAACCCCCCAAAATCTAAACGACGCCCTAAGGGCTGTATATATGGAGGAAGAGAGGGGAATTTCGTGGCCCTTGAGGGTGGGGTCCGAATCCAACCCTAACTCTTGTTTCCCCACACATACGGACTCTAAAAATAGCCTATACTTAAGTATTTCGAAATTACATGGGCCTGGCCCATTAATAAGGTGACGCAGCACCTAGAATAGCCTATGGACGAATATTATGAAGTGGCATCTTGTATATTTCGTCCATGGCTTCATGCACTCCTTATGGCGGCTTCAAAGTCCTGAAATCATCACTTGTAACTCCGTTCTTGATCCCCTTGCGCATGCCATCAACTTCATGCGTGTTCTTGCTCCAATGTTCATCCTTCTCCAAGCTAGGCCCTTCATTTAAGCAAAACAAATGTATCCAATTTAGGCAGCATCATAATCTCATGAACATTAGAATCACTACCAAGAAACGAAAGTACCTGGTAATTTAATTGGCGTGCGCGAGCTCTAGTAATTGGTCCAGTATATGTAACAGTAGGGGCTGTGGGTGTAACAATGGTATTGATGTCCTCATCATCCTCCCCTTCTTGAAATGAAGTCGTCCTCGACGGAAGCTCATCTTCCTCACCCAAATAAGGCTTCAAATCTGCAATATTAAAAGTGGGACTAACCCCAAAATCTGCAGGTAGCTCAAGTTTATATGCATTATCATTTATTTTCTCTAAAACCTTAAAAGGACCATCAGCACGTGGCATTAGCTTTGATTTGCATTAGGAAATCTATCTTACGCAAATGTAACCAAACAAGATCTCCAGGTGCAAACACAACATGTTTTCTACCCTTATCTCCAGCAAGTTTATATTTAGCATTCATACGCTCAATGTTTTCCTTAGTTAACTCATGCATTTTTAAAATCAATTCAGAACGTTCTTTAGCATCAAAATTAACCTTCTCCGAAGATGGAAGAGGCAACAAATCAATAGGTGCACGAGGTAGGAAACATACACAATTTCAAAAGGGCACATTAGTAGTAGAATGCAATGAACGATTATAAGCAAATTCAATATGAGGCAAGCATTCTTCCCACATTTTCTTATTATTCTTCAAAACAGCCCTAAGCATAGTAGACAATGTTCTATTGACTACTTCAGTTTGTCCATCAGTTTGGGGGTGACAAGTAGTACTAAAAAGCAGTTTAGTCCCCAACTTAGCCCATAAACATCTCCAAAAGTGGCTAAGAAATTTAGTATCACGATCTGAAACAATAGTATTTGGCACACCATGCAAGCGAATAATTTCACGAAAAAACAAATCAGCAACATTAACAGCATCATCGCTTTTATGACATGATATAAAGTGTGCCATTTTCGAGACCTATCCACGACAACAAATATGCTATCCCTCCCCTTCTTTGTTCGAGGTAAACCTAAAACAAAGTCCATAGATATATCCTCCCAAGGAACACTAGGTACAGGCAAAGGCATATATAAACCATGAGGATTGAGTCGTGACTTAGCTCTTTGACATGTAGTGCAGCGAGCAACAAAACGCTCAACATCCCGTCTCATCTTTGGCCAAAAGAAATGTGTAGCAAGTATATCCTCCGTCTTCTTGACGCCAAAGTGTCCCATTAATCCTCCTCCATGCGCCTCCTGCAACAACAAAAGACGAACGGAGCTAGCTGGAATGCATAGCTTGTTAGCACGAAACACAAATCCATCGTTAAGAACGAACTTGTTCCAAGTTCTCCCTTCCTTACAATTCTGCAATACATCTTTAAATTCAGCATCATTAACATATTGATCCTTTGATGTCTCCAAACCAAATATTTTAAAGTCAAGTTGTGAAAGCATAGTATAACGACGAGACAAGGCATCAACATAACATTTTCTTTACCCTTCTTGTGTTTAATCACATAAGGGAAAGTCTCAATGAATTCAACCCATTTAGCATGTCGACGGTTCAGTTTTGCTTGACTTTTAATGTGTTTCAAAGATTCATGATCAGAATGTATAACAAATTCCTTGGGCCATAAATAATGTTGCCATGTGATGAGGACATCAATACCATTGTTACACCCACAGCCCCTACTGTTACATATACTGGACCAATTACTAGAGCTCGCGCACGCCAATTAAATTACCAGGTACTTTCGTTTCTTGGTAATGATTCTAATGTTCATGAGATTATGATGCTGCCTAAAGTGGATACATTTGTTTTGCTTTACAAATGAAGGGCCTAGCTTGGAGAAGGATGAACATTGGAGCAAGAACACGAAGAGTTGATGGCATGCGCAAGGGGATCAAGAACGGAGTTACAAGTGATGATTTCAGGACTTTGAAGCCGCCATAAGGAGTGCATGAAGCCTTGGACGAAATATACAAGATGCCACTTCATAATATTCGTCCATAGGCTATTCTAGGTGCTGCGTCACCTTATTAATGGGCCAGGCCCATGTAATTTCGAAATACTTAAGTATAGGCTATTTTTAGAGTCCGTATGTGTGGGGAAACAAGAGTTAGGGTTGGTTTCGGACCCCACCCTCAAGGGCCACGAAATTCCCCTCTCTTCCTCCATATATACAGCCCTTAGGGCGTCGTTTAGACTTGGGTTTTGTTTAGATTAAAAGTTCGCCATAGCTGCAACTTCGCGTACTTCGTTTGTGTCCAACGACCAGACCAAGACGTCACAGAACCCCACCTTGATCAATAAAGCTTTCATCTTATATTCGCAATATCCAGATTGCAATCTCAGTTTCTTGCTTGTTCTTCGTTTGCTCGCAGGAAACAGGCCCTCGTGGTCAGGCTGATCGTGCTCCGGCGTGGTCAATAACCCCTCGGAAGTTGGTTTAGCGATTGCTAAGGCGCGACGTCTCGCACGTTCGTAGTCGGATCGTCAAGGTCGACTCCCACAGAAAACGATAGCCACCATCTCATCGAAACATCGGGACACCTTTGCCTCTATCACCATTCTAGTCAACACATATAATCTTATCATAAGTAGATAGTTCAGACTAGGCCCACTCAATTTTTCAGAAAAGTATGCAACAGGTTTTCCATCTT
>NC_053027.1:501955507-501967754 GCF_003073215.2 Triticum urartu | reverse complement strand
CGCCTAAGAGGTGGAAAGGGGGCAAACCCTAGGGGATATGGGCCTTAGGGCCCATATTGGTGCGCCTCCCTCTCCCATCCCCCCTTGGCCGCCCCCTTTGCTCCCCATCTAGGGCTGCCGCCCCCCCTAGGGGTGGGAACCCTAGAGGGGGCGCAGCCCCTCCCCTTCCCCATATAAATAGAGGCCTAGGGCTGTCCCAAAACACACGTGATTCGATCTCTCATTGGTGCAACCCTGCATCTCTCTCTCCCTCCTCTTCTGTGGTGCTTGGCGAAGCCCTGCAGGATTGCCACGCTCCTCCATCACCACCACGCCGTTGTGCTGCTGCTGGATGGAGTCTTCCTCAACCTCTCCCTCTCTCCTTGCTGGATCAAGGCGTGGGAGACGTCATCGGGCTGTACGTGTGTTGAACGCGGAGGTGCCGTGCGGTCGGCACTTGGTCATCGGTGATTTGAATCACGACGAGTACGACTCCATCAACCCCGTTCACTTGAACGCTATAGCGATCTACAAGAGTATGTAGATGCACTATCCTTCCCCTCGTTGCTGGTCTCTCCATAGATTGATCTTGGTGATACGTAGAAAATTTTGAATTTCTGCTACGTTCCCCAACAGTGGCATCATGAGCTAGGTCTATTGTGTAGTTTCTATGCACGAGTAGAACACAAAGTAGTTGTGGGCGTTGATTTTGTTCAATATGCTTGCCGTTACTAGTCTTATCTTGATTCGGCGGCATCGTGGGATGAAGCGGCCCGGACCGACCTTACACGTACTCTTACGTGAGACAGGTTCCACCGACTAACATGCACTAGTTGCATAAGGTGGCTAGCGGGTGTCTGTCTCTCCTACTTTAGTCGGATCGGATTCAATGAAAAGGGTCCTTATGAAGGGTAAATAGCAATTGGCGTATCACGTTGTGGTTTTGCGTAGGTAAGAAACGTTCTTGCTAGAAACCCATAGCAGCCACGTAAAACATGCAAACAACAATTAGAGGACGTCTAACTTGTTTTTGCAGGGTATGCTATGTGATGTGATATGGCCAAAGGATGTGATGAATGATATATGTGATGTATGAGATTGATCATGTTCTTGTAATAGGAATCACGACTTGCATGTCGATGAGTATGACAACCGGCAGGAGCCATAGGAGTTGTCTCAATTTATTCATGACCTGCGTGTCAACATAAACGTCATGTAATTACTTTACTTTATTGCTAACCGTTAGCTGTAGTAGTAGAAGTAATAGATGACGTGACAACTTCATGAAGACACGATGATGGAGATCATGATGATGGAGATCATGGTGTCATGCCGATGACGATGATGATCATGGAGCGATGATGATGGAATCATGGTGGTCATGCGGTGACCATAGATGATCATGGAGCCCCGAAGATGGATCAAGAGAGCAAAGTGATGATGGCCATATCATGTCACTATTTGATTGCATGTGATGTTTATCATGTTTACATTATTTTGCTTAGAACGACAGGTAGTAAATAAGATGATCCCTCATAAAATTTCAAGAAAGTGTTCCCCCTAACTGTGCACCGTTGCGAAAGTTCGTCGTTTCGAAGCACCACGTGATGATCGGGTGTGATAGATTCTTACGTTCGATATACAACGGGTGTTGACGAGCCTAGCATGTACAGACATGGCCTCGGAACACATGCAAACACTTAGGTTAACTTGACGAGCCTAGCATGTACAGACATGGCCTCGGAACACAGAAGACCGAAAGGTCGAGCATGAGTCGTATAGAAGATACGATCAACATGAAGATGTTCACCGATGTTGACTAGTCCATCTCACGTGATGATCGGACACGGCCTAGTTGACTCGGATCATGTAATCACTTAGATGACTAGAGGGATGTCTATCTGAGTGGGAGTTCATAAGATGAACTTAATTATCCTGAACATAGTCAAAAGGTCTTCGCAAATTATGTCGTAGCTCACGCTTCAGTTCTACTGTTTAGATATGTTCCTAGAGAAAATTTAGTTGAAAGTTGATAGTAGCAATTATGCGGACTAGGTCCGTAAACTGAGGATTGTCCTCATTGCTTCATAGAAGGCTTATGTCCTTAATGCACCGCTCAGTGTGCTGAACCTCGAACGTTGTCTGTGGATGTTGCGAACATCTGACATACACATTTTGATAACTACGTGATAGTTCAGTTAAACGTTAGAGTTGAGGCACCGAAGACGTTTTGAAACGTCGCGAAACATATGAGATGTTTCGAGGGCTGAAATTGGGATTTCAGGCTCGTGCCCACGTCAAGAGGTATAAGACCTCCGACGATTTTCTTAGCCTGCAAACTAAGGGAGAAAAGCTCAATTGTTGAGCTTGTGCTCAGATTGTCTGAGTACAACAATCATTTGAATCGAGTGGGAGTTGATCTTCCAGATGAGAAAGTGATGTTTCTCCGAAGTCATTACCACCAAGCTGCTAGAGCTTCGTGATGAACTATAATATATCAGGGACATATATGATGATCCTTGAGATATTCGCGATGTTTGACACCACAAAAGTAGAAATCAAGAAGGAGCATCAATTGTTGATGGTTGGTGAAACCACTAGTTTCAAGAAGGGCAAGGGCAAGAAGGGATACTTCATGAAACGGCAAATCAGCTGCTGCTCTAGTGAAGAAACCCAAAGTTGAACCCAAACCCGAGACTAAGTGCTTCTGTAATAAGGGGAACAGCCACTGGAGCAGAATTACCCTAGATACTTGGTAGATGAGAAGGCTGGCAAGGTCGATAGAAGTATATTGGATATACATTGTGTATGATGTGTACTTTACTAGTACTCCTAGTAGCACCAGGGTATTAGATACCGGTTCGGTTGCTAAGTGTTAGTAACTCGAAATAAAAGCTACGGAATAAAACGGAGACTAGCTAAAGGTGAGCTGACGATATGTGTTGGAAGTGTTTCCAATGTTGATATGATCAAGCATACGCTCCCTCTACCATCGAGATTGGTGTTTGCGTTGAGCATAGACATGATTGGATTATGTCTATCGCAATACGGTTATTCATTTAAGGAGAATAATGGTTACTCTGTTTATTTGAATAATACCTTCAATGGTCTTGCACCTAAAATGAATGGTTTATTGAATCTCGATCGTAGTGATACACATGTTCATGCCAAAAGATATAAGATAGTAATGATAGTACCACCTACTTGTGGCACTGCCACTTAAGTCATATCGGTATAAAACGCATGAAGAAGCTCCATGTTGATGGATCTTTGGGCTCACTCGTTTTTGAAAAGTTTGAGACATGCGAACCATGTCTATTGGTGTATATGCATGAAGAAACTCCATGCAAATGGACCGTTTGGACTCACTTGATTTTGAATCACTTGAGACATGCAAATCATACCACATGGGCAAGATGACTGAAACTCCTCGTTTTCAGTAAAATGGAACTAGAAAGCAACTTGTTGGAAGTAATACATTTTGATGTGTGCAATCCAATGAGTGCTGAGGCATGTAGTGGATATCGTTATGTTCTTACTTCACAGATGATTTGAGTAGATGTTGAGTATATTTACTTGATGAATCACGAGTCTGAATTATTGAAAGGTTCAAGTAATTTCAGGGTGAAGTTGAAAGATCGTCGTGACAAGAGGATAAAATATCTATGATATGATCATAGAGATGAATATCTGAATTACGAGTTTGGCACAGAATTAAGACATTGTGGAAATTGTTTCACAACTAATACAGCCTGGAACACCATAGTGTGATGGTGTGTCCGAACATCATAACTGCACCCTATTGGATATGATGCATACCATGATGTCTCTTATCGAATTACCACGATAGTTTATGGGTTAGGCATTAGAGACAACGCATTCACTTTAAATAGGGCACCACGTAATTGTGATGATATGACACCGTATGAACTATGGTTTAGAGAAACCTAAGCTGTCATTTCTTGAAAGTTTGGGGCTGCGACGCTTATGTGAAAAAGGTTTCAGGTAGATAAGCTCGAACCCAAAGCGGATAAATGCATCTTCATAGGACAACCCAAAACAGTTGGGTATACCTCCTGTCTCAGATCCGAAAGCAATAAAGGATTGTTTCTAGAATCGGGTCCTTTCTCGAGGAAAAGTTTCTCTCGAAAGAATTGAGTGGGAGGATGGTGGAGACTTGATGAGGTTATTGAACCGTCTCTTCAACTAGTGTGTGGCAGGGCACAGGAAGTTGTTCCTGTGGCACCTACACCAATTGAAGTGGAAGCTTATATAGTGATCATGAAAACTTCAGATCAAGTCACTACCAAACCTCGTGGGATGACAAGGATGTGCGTACTACTTCAGAGTGGTACGTAATCCTGTCTTGGAAGCATGTTGCTAGACAACAATGAACCTACGAGCTATGGAGAAGCGATGGTGGGCCCGGATTCCGATAAATGGCTCGAGCATAAAAGTCTGAAGAGATACTTGATGTATGAGTGTAGATGATTTTAAAAGGAAGATGGACAATGATGGTAAGTATCACCATTAAGAAAGCTCGACTTGTCGTTAAGATGTTTTCCGACAAGTTCAAGGAGTTGACTACGATGAGACTTTCTCACTCGTAGCCATGCTAAGAGTCTGTTGGAATTATATTAGCGATTACTGCATTATTTATGAAATCTTGCAGATAGGATGTCAAAACATTGTTTCCTCGACGATTTTCTTGAGGAAAGGTTGTATGTGATACAACCGGAAGGTTTTGTCAATCCTGAAAGATGCTAATAAGTATGCAAAGCTCCAGCAATCCTTCTAAGGACTGGAGTAAGCATCTCGGAGTTGGAATGTATGCTTTGATGAATGATCAAAGATTTTGGGTGTATACAAAGTTTATGAGAAACTTGTGATACAAAGAAGTGAGTGGGAGCACTATAGAATTTCTGATGAGTATATGTTTTGACATATTGTTGATCAGAAATGACGTAGAATTTCTGGAAAGCATATAGGGTTATTTGGAAAGTGTTTTTCAATGGAAAAGCCTGGATTAAGCTACTTGAACATTGAGCATCAAGATCTATAAGGATAGATCAAAACGCTTAATGGTACTTTCAAATGAGCACATACCTTGACATGATCTTGAAGGTGTTCAAGATGGATCAGTCAAAGAAGGAGTTCTTCTGAGTTGTAAGTATGAAGTTGAAACTTAAAGCTCGACCACGGCATGGAGAAAGAGGAAGGACGAAGTCGTCCCTCTATGCTTTTGTCATAGTCTAACAATTATGCACATGCTATGACACACCGAGTGTGCCTTGCCATGAGTCAGTCAAGGGGTACAAAGTGATCCAAGAATGGATCACACAACAGCGGTCAAAGTTATCCTTAGTAACTAGTGGACTAAGGAATTTTCTCGATTATGGAGGTGGTAAAAGAGTTCGTCGTAAAGGGTTACGCCGATGCAAACTTTGACACTAATCCAGATTATTCTGAGTAGTAAACTGGATTCGTATAGTAGAACAGTTATTTGGAATAGCTCCAAATGTAGCGTAGTAGTTGCATCTACAAGATGACATAGAAATTTGCGAAGTACATACGGATCTGAAAGATTCAGACCGTTGACTATAACATCTCTCACAAGCATAACATGATCAAACCCAGAACTCATCGAGTGTTAATCACATGATGTGAACTAGATTATTGACTCTAGTAAACTCTTTGGGTGTTAGTCACATGGGGATGTGACCTTGAGTGTTAATCACATATCGATGTGAACTGGATTATTGACTCTAGTGCAAGTGGGAGACTGTTGGAAATATGCCCTAGAGGCAATAATAAATTGGTTATTATTATATTTCCTTGTTCATGATAATCGTTTATTATCCATGCTAGAATTGTATTGATAGGAAACTCAGATACATGTGTGTCGTTTATTATCCATGCTAGAATTGTATTGATAGGAAACTCAGATACATGTGTGGATATATAGACAACACCATGTCCCTAGTAAGCCTCTAGTTGACTAGCTCGTTGATCAATAGATGGTTACGGTTTCCTGACCATGGACATTGGATGTCATTGATAACGGGATCACATCATTAGGAGAATGATGTGATGGACAAAGACCCAATCCTAAGCCTAGCACAAGATCATGTAGTTCGTATGCTAAAGCTTTTCTAATGTCAAGTATCATTTCCTTAGACCATGAGATTGTGCAACTCCCGGATACCGTAGGAGTGCTTTGGGTGTGCCAAACGTCACAACGTAACTGGGTGGCTATAAAGGTACACTACAGGTATCTCCGAAAGTGTCTGTTGGGTTGGCACGAATCGAGACTGGGATTTGTCACTCCGTGTAAACGGAGAGGTATCTCTGGGCCCACTCGGTAGGACATCATCATAATGTGCACAATGTGATCAAGGAGTTGATCACGGGATGATGTGTTACGAAACGAGTAAAGAGACCTGCCGGTAACGAGATTGAACAAGGTATCGGGATACCGACGGTCGAATCTCGGGCAAGTATCGTACCACTAGACAAAGGGAATTGTATACGGGATTGATTAAGTCCTTGACATCGTGGTTCATCCGATGAGATCATCGTGGAACATGTGGGAGACAACATGGGTATCTAGATCCCGCTGTTGGTTATTGACCAGAGAGTCATCTCGGTCATGTCTGCATGTCTCCCGAACCCGTAGGGTCTACACACTTAAGGTTCGGTGACGCTAGGGTTGTAGGGATATGTATATGCAGTAACCCGAATGTTGTTTGGAGTCCCGGATGAGATCCCGGACGTCACGAGGAGTTCCGGAATGGTCCGGAGGTAAAGAATTATATATAGGAAGTGCTATTTCGGGCATCGGGACAAGTTTCAGGGTCACCGGTATTGTACCGGGACCACCGAAAGGGTCCCGGGGGTCCACCGAGTGGGGCCACCTACCCCGGGGGGCCACATGGGCTGTAGGGGGTGCGCCTTGGCCTATATGGGCCAAGGGCACTAGCCCCAAGAGGCCCATGCGCCTAGGGTTCAAGGAAGGGAAGAGTCCCAAAGGGGGAAGGCACCTCCTAGGTGCCTTGGGAGGAGGGATTCCTCCCTTGGCCGCACCCCCTAGGAGATTGGATCTCCTAGGGCCGGCGCCCCCCCTTGGACTCCCTATATATATTGGGGGAAGGAGGGCCTCTCACCCACGCCTTTGGTGCCTCCCTCTCCCTCTCCAACACATCCTCCTCCCCCATAGTGCTTGGCGAAGCCCTGCCGGAGTACTGCAGCTCCACCACCACCACGCCGTCGTGCTGCTGTTGGAGCCATCTTCCTCAACCTCTCCTTTCCCCTTGCTGGATCAAGAAGAAGGAGACGTCGCTGCTCCGTACGTGTGTTGAACGCGGAGGTGCCGTCCGTTCGGCGCTAGGATCATCGGTGATTTGGATCACGACGAGTACGACTCCATCAACCCCGTTCTCTTGAACGCTTCCGCGCGTGATCTACAAGGGTATGTAGATCCACTCCTCCCTCGTTGCTAGATGACTCCATAGATAGATCTTGGTGACACGTAGGAAAATTTTGAATTATTGTTACGTTCCCCAACACCACTTCCAACACACATCGTCACTTCACCCTTAACTAGTCTCTGTTTATTCTGCAACTCCCGTTTCGAGTTACTAATCTTAGCAACTGAACTAGTATCAAATACTGAGGGGTTTCTATAAACATAGTATCAAATACTGAGGGGTTGCTATAAACACTAGTAAAGTACACATCAATAACATGTATATCAAATATACTTATGTTCACTTTGCCATCCTTCTTATCCGCCAATACTTGGGGTCGCTTCCAGTGACCAGTCCCTTTGCAGTAGAAGCACTTAGTCTCAGGCTTAGGATCAGACTTGGGCTTTCTTCACTTGAGCAGCAACTTGCTTGCCGTTCTTCTTGAAGTTCCCCTTCTTTCCCTTTGCCCTTTTCTTGAAACTAGTGGTCTTGTCTAACCATCAACACTTGATGTTTTTTCGATTTCTACCTTCGATTTCCGCATTACGAAGAGCTTGGGAATCGTTTCCGTTATCCCTTGCATATCATAGTTCATCACGAAGTTCTACTAACTTGGTGATGGTGACTAGAGAATTCTGTCAATCACTATCTTATCTGGAAGATTAACTCCCACTTGATTCAAGCGATTGTAGTACCCAGACAATCTGAGCACATGCTCACTAGTTGAGCGATTCTCCTCCATCTTTTAGCTATAGAACTTGTTGGAGACTTCATATCTCTCAACTCGGGTATTTGCTTGAAATATTAACTTCAACTCCTGAACATCTCATATGGTCCATGACGTTCAAAACGTCTTTGAAGTCCCGATTCTAAGCCTTAAGCATGGTGCACTAAACTATCAAGTAGTCATCATATTGAGCTAGCCAAACGTTCATAACGTCTGCATCTGCTCCTGCAATAGGTCTGTCACCTAGCGGTGCATCAAGGACATAATTCTTCTGTGCAGCAATGAGGATAACCCTCAGATCACGGATCCAATCCGCATCATTGCTACTAACATCTTTCAACAATTTTTCTCTAGGAACATATCAAATAAACATAGGGAAGCTACAACGCGAGCTATTGATCTACAACATAATTTGCAAATACTACAGGACTAAGTTCATGATAAATTTAAGTTCAATTAATCATATTACTTAAGAACTCCCACTTAGATAGACATCCCTCTAATCCTCTAAGTGATACGTGATCCAAATCAACTAAACCATGTCCGATCATCACGTGAGATGGAGTTTCAATGGTGAACATCGCTATGTTGATCATATCTACTATATGATTCACGCTCGACCTTTCGGTCTCCGTGTTCCGAGGCCATATCTGTATATGCTTGGCTCGTCAAGTATAACCTGAGTATCGCGTGTGCAAATGTTTTGCACCCGTTGTATTTGAACGTAGAGCCTATCACACCCGATCATCACGTGGTGTCTCAGCACGAAGAACTTTCGCAACGGTGCAGTACTCAGGGAGAACACTTCTTGATAATTAGTGAGAGATCATCTTATAATGCTACCGTCAATCAAAGCAAGATAAGATGCATAAAAGATAAACATCACATGCAATCAATATAAGTGATATGATATGGCCATCATCATCTTGTGCTTGTGATCTCCATCTTCGAAGCACCGTCATGATCACCATCGTCACCGGCGCGACACCTTGATCTCCATCGTAGCATCGTTGTCGTCTCGCCAATCTTATGCTTCCACGACTATCGCTACCGCTTAGTGATAAAGTAAAGCATTACAGGGCGATTGCATTGCATACAATAAAGCGACAACCATATGGCTCCTGCCAGTTGCCTGATAACTCGATTACAAAACATGATCATCTCATACAATAAAATTTAGCATCATGTCTTGACCATATCACATCACAACATGCCCTGCAAAAACAAGTTAGACGTCCTCTACTTTGTTGTTGCAAGTTTTACGTGGCTGCTACGGGCTTAAGCAAGAACCAATCTTACCTACGCATCAAAACCACAACGATAGTTTGTCAAGTTGGTGCTGTTTTAACCTTCGCAAGGACCGGGCGTAGCCACACTCGGTTCAACTAAAGTTGGAGAAACTGTCACCCGCAAGCCACCTATGTGCAAAGCACGTCGGGAGAACCGGTCTCGCGTAAGCGTACGCGTAATGTCGGTCCGGGCCGCTTCGTCCAACAATACCGCCGAACCAAAGTATGACATGCTGGTAAGCAGTATGACTTATATCGCCCACAACTCACTTGTGTTCTACTCGTGCATATAACATCAACATATAAAACCTAGGCTCGGATGCCACTGTTGGGTTTCGTAGTAATTTCAAAAATTTCCTACGCACACGCAAGATCATGGTGATGCATAGCAACGAGAGGGGAGAGTGTGATCTACGTACCAGTAGATCCGCAACGGAAGCGTTTGGTTGATGTAGTCGTACGTCTCCACGCCCGACCGATCAAGCACCGAAACTACGGCACCTCCGAGTTCTAGCACACGTTCAGCTCGATGACGATCCCCGGACTCCGATCCAGCAAAGTGTCGGGGAAGAGTTCCGTCAGCACGACGGCGTGGTGACGATCTTGATGTACTACCGTCGCAGGGCTTCGCCTAAGCACCGCTACAATATTATCGAGGACTATGGTGGAAGGGGGCACCGCACACGGCTAAGAATATGATCACGTGGATCAACTTGTGTCTCTAGGGGTGCTCCCTGCCTCCGTATATAAAGGATCAAAGGGGGGGTGCGGCCGGCCAAGAGGGCGCGCCAGGAGGAGTCCTACTCCCCTGGGAGTAGGATTCCCCCCCCCCAATCCTAGTTGGAATAGGATTCGCGGAGGGGGAAAAGAGAAGAGGGGGCCGGCCCCCTCTCCTTGTCCTATTCGGACTAAGGGAGGGGAGGGCGGCGGCCCATGTAGGGCCCTTCTCTTTTCCACTAAGGCCCATCAGGCCCATATAGCTCCCGGGGGGCGCCCCTCTCTCTCCACTAGGGCCCATAAGGCCCATTACTTCTCCCGGGGGGGTTCCGGTAACCCTCCGGCACTCCGGTTTTCTCCGAAATCATCCGAGGCTTTCGTGTTGCTTCGTTTGGATGCGTCAAGTTCCTCTACTACCTGTGTACGACTACGGGGTTTCTCCAAGTACGCCACCGGCAAGACCGACGCCCGAACGACTTCATACCGAAACGACAAGTCCTCTCCGAATGTGTGTACGACTACCGTAGCGCCGAAGACTTTGGATGCTCGAACGAGTATCGAACGAAACACCAAGTACCACTATCGCCGAGTACAACTACTTCCGCGATGATACGAGAACAACTACCGTCGACCCTTGAAGCCTCCGTGGATGTCAAGTCCCTCGCCGTGATCCCGAACATCTACGGAAAATTGTGCAACTAAGAACGTGAATGACTACCGCCGCCAAGATCACGAGTACCTCTACCGTCGTCTTGTCCCCTACTTCCACTACCGAGCGTCCCGAGAATGTCTACTTCCCCTACACCGCATCGAACCTGAACCCCTCCGATAACGCACGCTTCAAAGGTATAACCGCCGAGACGACCTTCCGAGAATGAATGCATGTTGTATGAGATGCTCATGTTCGAACCGTGTCCGAGTTGTCATTGCACGTTCCTCCTCGGTTGCCATGCCGTCGACCCATGGGAAACCCGATATCCGGGATCACCCCACCATCCTCGCATGATCCGTTCAACCACATTTTCTCTTGCACCGACATCTCAATGAGTTGTCGGATCACCCGGAATGTTGCTGTGACACCATTTCCGTTGTAGTTGCCGTGGCACCCCTTTTGTTCCGCCATGGCGACCAAATGCTTCATAATGCTCTTGTCAAACTTTTAATAAAAATTGCATAAACTTGCACATGTCATCCGCATCATGATAACAACTTCAAGATTGGTTAAAATTGTTGTTGCATTAAATTCCTAATGCATATGGGGTTTTACCGGAATTGTTGGTTGATGTTTTCGTCCCCATTTCAATTGTTAGATGGTATAGTTTTGTTATGCTTCACCTCTTGCCATGTTAATCATCATTTAATATTGTTGAGTACCTAACCAGGAGTGAACTAAATAATTGATGTGGTGTTCCGTCAATATGCAACTCGTTGCATATTGAGCTCCACTTAATTTGTAGGATTGCTTGTGCACTTTGCCATGCCATGCCTCATTAATCCGGACATGCATCATACTTGATTGTGCATCTTGCCATGTTTATGTGATGGTTGTTTTACTATGTTGTTTGCTCCTTTCTGGTGTTGCTTCTCCGGGTTGGTTCCGATAACGTCGTGTTGTGAGGATTCGTTCGACCACGTCCGTTTGTCTTCTTCATGGACTCGTTCTTCTTCCTTGCGGGATTTCAAGCAAGATGACCATACCCTCGAAATCACTTCTATCTTTGCTTGCTAGTTGCTCGCTCTTTTGCTATGCCTATGCTGCGATACCTACCACTTGCTTATCATGCCTCCCATATTGTTGAACCAAGCCTCTAACCCACCTTGTCCTAGCAAACCATTGATTGGCTATGTTACCGCTTTGCTCAGCCCCTCTTATAGCGTTGTTAGTTGCAGGTGAAAATTGGAGGTTGTTCCATGTTTGGAACATGGATATTTTGTTGGGATATCACAATATCTATTATTTAATTAATGCATCTATATACTTGGTAAAGGGTGGAAGGCTCGGCCTTATGCCTGGTGTTTTGTTCCACTCTTGCCGCCCTAGTTTCCGTCATATCGGTGTTATGTTCCCG
>NC_053027.1:501929726-501954507 GCF_003073215.2 Triticum urartu | reverse complement strand
GGGGGGGGGGGGGGGGGTTGGATGAAAAGTGAGCGGTGGCGTTGCCTCTGGATGAACAGGACCCCGTGGTGTAGTGGAGGGCTGGATGAACAGTAGACGGTGGAGGGGTGCCCGTGGATGGCTGGATGAACAGTAGACGGTGGAGGGGTGCCCATGGAGGGGTGGATGAACAGGACCCCGTGGTGTGGAGGGCTGGATGAACAGTAGACGGTGGAGGGGTGCCCATGGAGGGGTGGTTGAACAGGACCCCGTGGTGTGGAGGGCTGGATGGACAGTAGACGGTGGAGGGGTGCCCGTGGAGGGGTGGTTGAATAGGACCCCATGGTGTGGAGGGCTGGATGAACAGTAGACGGTGGAGGGGTGGTTGAATAGTAGCCGGTGGAGTAGCGCGGGTGGAGGCTGGATGAATAGGAGCCCGTGGAGGCTGAAGGAGGTCGACGCTGGAGATGAACAATATCCCGTGGAGTCCCGTTTTGCGGTACGCCACACCCCTCCCGATGAACAGGACCCCCGTTTCGACCGTAGCGCTCCAACACAAGTCCGTTTCGTCCGTTTTGCGGTACGCCACACCCCTCCCGATCAACAGGACCCCCGTTTCGACCGTAGGAGGTCCATTTCCTCCGTTTTGCGGTACGCCAGACCCGTCCCGATGAACAGGATCCAGTTTCGAACGTGGCCGGTCGAACACAAGGCCGTTTCCTCTGTTTACGCCAGGCCTCGTTTCCATCGCCTATTCCGTCCAAGCCCTCCCGATGAACACGACCACGCATTCGGTTCCGACCCAGCCGGTTGTCTCCCACGCGTTCCGTTGCCTCCCGATGAACACGACGCATTCCGTTGCCTCCCCATGAACACGCCGCATTGCGTTGCCTCCCCATGAACACGATGACGACGCTGTTTCTCCGTTCCGATCCAGCCATGTACACGAGCCCCCGCCGTACGTATGCGCGAGTAGGCGTTTGAGACCCTGCCCGTATGTACGTACGCGGCCGTATTTTATTTCTTGCACCCTGGCCGCTGTACGTACGTGTACATGCTACGTGCGCGCCTCTACTACGACACGTGCACGCCTCTACATCCACCAGTATATATGTACGTACACGTTCGCGACCAGAATGACAACGCTACGTATGCTTCGACCAGGTGGGTCCCGACTGTCAGGCACTTCCTTGCGTGCGAAGATGTAGCTGGTGGGTCCCAGCAGTCAGGGAGGTGAATCGTTTTGTTTTTTTTGCCTGGACGCATTTCCTTGTGTGCGAAGGTGTAGCTGGTGGGTCCTAGCAGTCAGGGGGAAACATTTTTTCATGAAATACGGTGGCCCGTCCGGTGGGTCCCCGCTGTTAGGTGGAGGAATAATTTTTTTGCATGTAATAAGGAGGCACTTCCTTGCTGCAGCCGTGGACCCAGCTGTCAGCCTCTCCGCGTACAGTCCACGTCCGATGGAAGGCGTTCCTTGACCATGTTGACCACGCCGCGCCGAGAGCACCAGGGCGGTGGACGACGGTGAGGCCTAGGAAGGGGATGACGCGGAGCCGGGGAAGACGCGACAATAGATGCCCACGCGTAGAGGAGTATGAGGGTTCACTGGTTCGCTGCAGTGTGAGGCTGCCGTCGCCGCAGAATAATAGGGGGTGTGGGTGAGTAGAGGAATGGCCTGGCCAGTGGTGGGAGTAGTAGGGGGCGGTGAGGCCTCTGCCGCATCGCAGCCGGCCACGGGAGGGAGGAGCACGAGGCACGACCGGCGCTGGTTTGGGCGGCTGGAGCAAGAAGACCAGAGGTTGAAGAAGCACTACGGCCGTTGGATGGACATCGTACGGTCACTGGAGCTAGAATCGTGCATATTGACTAAGTTGACAAAGCCCTCCGTCCCCGTTAACTTAGTAGGCCCACAAGTCAGCCTGCCACTATACTGGGTCCCAGCTAACAGGGGGAGTCTTCATTTTTTTGTGCGTAATACGGAGGCACTTCCTTGCGTGCAAAGATATAGCTGGTGGGTCTGAGCTGTCAGCGGCGGTAACATTTTTTCGCGAAATACAGAGGCCCTTTCGGTGGGTCCATGATGTCAAGTGGAGGAATCATTATTTTGCGCGTAATATGGAGGCATTTCCTTGCGTGCGGCCATGGACCCAGCTGTCGGCCTCTCCACGTACAGTCCACTTCAGATGCATGTCGGCCGTTGACCATGTTGACCAGGTCGCGCCGAGAGCACTAGGGCGGTGGACGACGGCGAGGCCTAGGAAGGGAACGACAAGGAGGCAGGGAAGACTCGGCAGTTGTTTCCCACGCGGAGGGGAGTACGACTATACGAGGGTTTACTGGTTCGTCTGCGTCGCCGGAGAATAACAGCAGGTGTGGGTGAGTAGAGGGATGGCTAGGCCAGCGATGGGAGTACGGTGGGGCGGTGAGGCCTGCGTGGCAGCACAGTCGGCCGCAGGGAGGAGGGAGCAGGCAGTCCCGCCGGCGCTTGTTTGAGCGGCTAGAGCAGGAAGAGCAGAGATTGAAGAAGCACGACGGTCATTTGATGGACATCCAACAGTCACTGCTTGTGTGTCAACCTTTTTTAGGAAAGCCTCAAATCTGTGGAAAACAGCATACATCCCATCTGCCATTATTTCTAATAATTTACAGCCCATTTGCTAATTCTTAAGGTTTTTTGGAGCCCATATTCTTTTTGTTAGCATTACAACCCATATTGTGGTCACGGTTAAAAAATTATAGTACGAAATTTTGCATATTTCGGTGTGGTCCGAACTGTTTTTAATCCCGAAATTTCGACTCACATTCAAACTATTTGAAAATAAATGTATATCAATATAAAATCCAACAAATTCTCCATGCATAAAAATTAATGTAATTTAAAATCTCGAAATGAAAAAAAGATATTTGAAACTAATTGCCAGTTTGATGTGTTTTAAAAATGTACAACCCATTTCTCATTACTGATAGGCCACTCTCCTCGTCTTGAAAGATTTACAGCCCAACAGGCCTGACAAAGCGACTTACTTGGCAAATTACAAAAAAACTGGGCTGTGGCCATGGACCCAGCTGTCAGCCTCTCCACGTACATTACTCTTCCGATGGAAGTCGGTCGTTGACCACATTGACTACGCCGCGCCGAGAGCACCAAGGCGGTGGACGACGGCGAGGCCTAGGAAGGGGACGACGCAGAGCCGGGGAAGACGTGGCAGTGGATGCCCACGCGGAGAGGAGTACGAGGGTTCACTGGTTCGGCTGCGGCGTGAGGCTGCCGTCGCCATAGAATAACAGGGGGTGTGGGTGAGTAGAGGGATACCCTGGGCCAGCGGTGGGAGTAGTAGGGGGCGGTGAGGCCTCCGCGGCATCATAGTCGGCCATGAGAGGCAGGAGCACGCGGCACGACCGGCGCTACTTTGGGCGGCTGGAGCAAGAAGATCAGAGGTTGAAGAAGCACTATGGCCATTGGATGGACATCGTACGGTCACTGGAGCTAGAATCGTTCATATTGACTAAGTTGACAAAGCCCTCCGTCCTCGTCAACTTAGTAGGCCCACAAGTCTGCCACCCACTATGGTGGGTCCCAGCTAGCAGGGGGTATTCATTTTTTGGTGCGTAATAAGGAGGCACTTCCTTGCGTGCGAAGATATAACTGGTGGGTCCGACCTGTCAGCGGGGGGAACGTTTTTTTCGCGAAATACAGAAGCCCTTCCCACGTACAATGCATGTACAGTGCGTAATAAGGAGGAACTTTCCTTGTGTGCGACCATGGACCTCGTGGGTCCCAGCCGTCAGGCTCTCAATGTACAGTCCTCTTCCGATGACTCTCGTATGTTGACCATGCTACGCTGAGTGCACCGAGGCGGTGGACAATGGCGAGGCCCCAGACTGGAATGACCCGGAGATGGGGAAGACGCGGCAGTGGAGTCACAGACGGAGAGGAGTGGGAAACTTGACTGGTTTGGGTGCGGGGTGGGCCTACACTCGGCAGAGAATAACAGGAGGTGCGGAGTGGAGGGATGGCCTGGCCGTCGGTGGGGTAGCGTTTCGCTGAGGAGCGCAAAACAACGCTGCTGGACGCCAAAGGCTGGAGCAGGCGGTTCCGGCAGCGCTGGAGGAAGAAGACGAGAGATTGAAGAAGAATGCCGGCCGTTGGATGTAAATCCAACGCCTTCTTAGGCTTCGACCTACTGGCCCACATGTCAGCCAGTCCATTTGTTTTTAGTCCATTTGGTGGGCTGGGTGAAACAATGATGTAGCATCTATGCAGCCCGTTTAAATCCCATTTCCATTTTTCTCGAAATCCGTGGACTTGCTGGGCTGGGTGAAAATATCATGTTGGGCAAGATGAAGAAATGTTATAAAAACATAAACACATGATGGCACGCCAGTAAAATCTTTGCAAGCTTATGTACGCAATCACTAGGAGTTAACTTGCCAAGTTATATATAAATAATAATAATTATTATTTTGTAAGAACTTTCAACTTACGAAATAAAATATCATTTTAATTTGATGAGTTAATAGTACGTGGGGTATTATTATTTTTTAGGCTAGACGTGGGACAGTTGAGTTGGTTCTAGGGGAAAGTACTGGGAGAAAACTCAGTTTACATCAAAAAAGAAAGTGGGAGAAAATCCAGAGACCTGCTGGGTCCACCTGAGGAGGGGAATATGTTGGGAGGAAGGAGATTCAAAGCACGACAGCCGAGTAAACTAGTTTTTTTACGGACAAGTGAACTAGTTTACATACATAAGCAAATAGCCACTAAAAAAAGCAATCAGGCTAATGGGTTCTTAAAAGAAATATTTCGGACAAAACAGATAATTACGACACATAGGCTAATGCATGAAACACTCAGATGATAAAGGTGCTTATAAACAGATAAAGTACAACATCTAGAACTTCCTGGCACGCTTGATCATGACGCTACGGCTGTCCGTGTACTCATCGGTTACGGGAAGCAGACATGCCCTCATGTCCAAGATCTACCTATACATGTCGTAGCATGGGTATGCGTCCTTGGCCGCGTAGGTTATGTAGGCTAGATTCAGAGGTACCTCCCACATGTTTAGGTCGTCTTCTTTCATGTTGGCGTATCAGGGGTCGATGATGGTCTCAGCGAGGTCAACCATGGAGTCTTTCTCCTGCCCGTTGCAGATGATCTTGTATTGCTTCTGGATGTCGACAAGCTTGTTGCACCAGATGGCCGATTCGTCGCGTTCTTCCTTCTCTCCACCGTAGCGAAGGTGTAGTCGGCGCTGCCCATGAAACGGGCGAATGCTCCAGAACCTGGTGCACCCATAGGACTGAGGCGAGGCAGAACTTCACCGAGTCTGTATCGTTGGTGTACATCACATTCGACTTGGTGCAACCATAGGACTGAATGGCGAACTCAAAGGGGAACTCCTTGCGGAAGTCCATATCCAGCAGGCTCACCCCTCGGATTGCCATTGGAGTCTCTTCGAGTGAATGAGTGTGTAGGCGGCGGCAGCAGTTCGTTTTTCAGCTCTTGGGTAACTAGATTCAACAGTAAGTTGTGTGTGTACAGGCGACAACAGTTACTACCCCTCCCTCGTCCGCTGCACGCCCGACAGAAGATGCACCTTCGGGATTCAACAGTAAGCTGAGTGTGTACAGGCGACAACAGTTACTACCCCTCCCTCGTCCGCTGCACGCCCGGCAGAAGATGCACCCTCGGCCACACGTCGGTTCACGAGCGGGTCTGTATTGGTACTGTAATAACAGGAGTTAGTGGTCACTTTACTTAAATTTAATTAGCTTTATAGAAATTTATACTTAAAACAAGCAATGCATTCGCTCGTTCTATCAGTGCCACAGGATCAACATGCACAACAATTAGAATTATTATTCTCAGGACGCACACAATCAACACATTTGTCACACTTTCACAAAGATAATACTACCAAGTTTGAACTATTTGTTATGGTTGTTGTCCTCTACATCATCATGTCGTGTTTCCCAGCTTGCAAGATTCAGAACCAACAAATAAGATCCAAATAATAAGTACAACAATGATGCCTACACATCTCATTGATTCCCAGCCTTGCAAGATTCAGAACCAACAAATAAGATCCAAATAAGTACAACAAAGATGCCTACACATTCATTGATTCCCAGCTTGCAAGATTCAGAACCAAACAAATAAGATTCAAATAATAAGTACAACAAAGATGCCTACATCTCACTGATTCCTAGCTTGCAAGATTTAGAACCAACCTTAGAGCCTTTTGATTAAAGTGGAATATCGGGATTAAATCATCTTCACTAGCCATGTCATACAATTGAAGAACTTGGAGAATGCTCTTGACTGTCACAACATCTTGTTAGTTGAATTCCTGTTTGCACATGTTTGCACAGCACAAAAGGAGACAAGAGAGCATGATTTCGCATTTAATAGCGGCCTCTTTTCTACAGTTCACCTGAAATGAAGCAAAGATTGCATCATTCAGCTAGCAAGAAGTACTTGCTCTTGTGAGCTGGCAGGTTCTTCTTTAGTAGTTGCACTAAAATTGAGGAACATTAAGGTTGTCTGTCCGGCTCATGTAAGGTGCAACTATAATTTTCTTATTCTTTTGTGCAGTTCCACTAAAATAAAGTGCCATTATGGTGACAGTGACGGCTCCATCTTGCAAAGGCTAATAAAATGTTGCACGAGATTACCAACAGAAACTTGACAGAGATTTTGGAAACTCCAATCACCATTTTGTGCAGTTCCACCAAAATTGAGAGATGTTGCCCATGTGACATTTTAGTTGAACTGCACAAGACACTCATTCCAAAAAAGTGTTTTGTGCAGTTCACCAAAAGGTCACAATAGCAACAAGGTGAAATGGATATCCCTATCTGCACAAAAAGATAGAAACTAATCAGTTGCTGGTTAATAAGAATATACGAAACATATACAAAATGAAAACAAGCATCGTAATTATGTTCATGGCAATCACGCAAGGACAGTAGAAATTTTAAAACGTCAGCAATGCTTCATGTTACCAGAAGCATTACGATCAACAATGAGATTCCTCAAATATGGGATTACTTTAATGGTGGCATTGCTTGTTTACCAGACACAGTAAATCAACAACAGCTAAAAAGTTGGTTTAAGGGCATGGGACCGTGGGGACACCAGGACACCCAGCAGCGTAAAGGATCAACTTACTTATCATACTGGGGAAAACAACATGAGTGCCATTTCTAACACAGTTTAATTGCATCTTATCATTGGAGGCATTAGATTAACAATAACACTGGTTAGACATGTCCCTAAGGTGACAGTTTGATCGCTTCATTTTACATGCGCCCTTACATTAACAACAGCAAAAGGTTGGTATAAGGACATGCGACAGTGGACGCATCAGCACAATGTACCTACAAGGAGGCATAAAGTGGTGATGCCGAGTTTGTTCATTCTATGTGAGGGCAGCAAACCTAGTCCTGGAGACCTTGTACTATGTGAGGGCAGCAAATCTAATCATGGAGACCTTTTACTATGTGAGGGCACCAAATCTAATCCTGGAGACCTTTTACTATGTGAGGGAAGCAAATCTAATCCTGGAGACCTTTTACTATGTGAGGGCAGCAAATCTAATCCTGAGACCTTTTACTATGTGAGGGCAACCAATCTAATCCTGAGACCTTTTACTATGTGAGCGCAGAAAATCTAATCCTGGAGACCTTTTACTATGTGATGGCCGCAAATCTAATCCTGGACATACTCTGTTGACTTGTCCACCAGCCGCCACTTTCTATCCTTTTTTCAACCAATAATAGATATGTTCCTTATCTAGTTTGTACGGCGTTTTCCCATTATTTCCCTTTTCAACCAAGAGATCGGTTGGGTATCCGGTCTCTACTACTTTCACCATATTATTTCCTCTTTGAATCAAGTCCTAGATTCATGCTACAACTTTCCCCCCTTTCTTCGTTGTTTGAACAAAGCCCTAGATTCGAATGCATGAAGTAGCTTTACCTCTAATAATACTAAAAATTCAGGTGGCTTCGGAAGAGATGATGGGAGTAGAAAAAAGATGCACATGCAGACACGTGGGGAGCTGGGGTAGTAGAGCAAGGCCGCTTTCGAAGAACCTATACCTGAGGGTCGCCGGGATGTCGGCGGCGGCAGGTCGGATCTGCGGACAATACGGCAGGGAGGAAGAAGGGTCGGAGGACCTCCCGAGCCGGCGCTGTGTTGGAGAGAACGACACGGGCAGAGGATCGGGCCCCTCCGGCAGTTGTGGGTTTCCTCCCTCGGCGGCAATGACCACGTGAACGATGCACCTTTTAGTCCTCTACACACACCGGCCAAAGGGTTCCGGCCGGATCTGTGACCAGCGGTGAGCAGAGAGAAAATGTCGCTACCGCTGTCTTGTTTATATCTGGAGAGGATGAGAGAATGAAGAGAGCAACCCTAGTAAAGCAAGCGCTCAGGCCCCTGCGTCCATATATAGTGGAGTGATTATCTTTTTTCTCTCCACAACAAGCGTTTCAATTTGTGTACGTGGCATTAAAGAAAAGAAACTCTCTATTTAATGTGACTACTGTACGACTCCTACTTACTACTAGTATTACTACAGTATTGTTCACTTGTGCTCCCCGCCCCTCCATTCATTGAACAACCCCATGGGTGAATAAACATACAGTAAGTACTGTATTTATATAGAGCGAACAAGCTCGAACTATTTTCACGTAGTTAAAAGTTGAGGGCGGGGCTTTTCCCGGGCAGTACGCGCGGTAGTTTTCGGGTAGGCAGTTTGAGAGAGAGGCGAGTTGGGTGAGCGAGTGGGGCTGTGCGATTTGATGGAGCGTTACTGTTGGATAGACTTGTGATATGACCACCCACTATAGTCATGAATTACTAGCGCTCCGACTGGTGTGATGCCCCCCTTCCGTTCCGCGCTCTAATCTGGTGCATGACACGTCGACCTGGATGCTGGATCTCCCACATGTTGGAGTAGTAAGAAGGAGCAAAGAATGATGCGGTATATACTAGTACTATACTACTCCCTCCGTTCCTAAATATAAGTCTTTGGAGAGATTTCACTATGGACCACATACGGAGAAAAATGAGTGAATCTACACATAAAATGCATCTATATACATCCGTATGTGGTCCACAGTGAAATATCTATGAAGACTTATCTTTAGGAACGGAGGGAGTACTACTCAGGTCGGAGGAGTGCGAACCACGGCAGCCCAGCGAACCAGCAGTGCGAACCACGGTAGCCCAGTGAACCAACAGTAGAAAACAATGTGGTGATATGGCCATAAAAAACAATGTGCTACGGTCCATACTGTAGCATGTACAGTAACACTTCTCTTTGTTTGGATCCCTGAGTTAGAGCTAGTTTGGGTTGAAATAGCCTCAAATTATCGAAACAAGAGGGGTTAGTTTGAGATAGTTTGTTCTAACCCAGCTAAAAAAACTAGCCCGGTGGAGAGGTTCTAATTGGGTTATTTATCCTCGGGCCCACTAAAAGAGAACTAAAAAAAATCTCCCCTGCCCGCACCAGATCGCTCCCCCCTCTTGCACGACTCCTCTCTGTTCCCTATAGGGCCGCTCGCCCTTTCTCTTCTCCGGCCGCCCTCTCCTTCCGGCCTCCGCCGCCCTACTCCGGCCACCCTCTCCCTCCGGCCTTCGATGGTCGCCCTGCTCCCCCTTCACCAGTCGTTTTTCTCCCTCTGTCGTGCGCGGCGGTGGCGCATCTACCAGGGAGGTCGTGAGAGGGGTGAGTTTGTTCGTTCCTTCTCTATCTCACGGCCATATCATTGATCTTGCTTGCTGTAGCACTAATTCTGTTTTGGAAAAGTAGAACCTGATCAAACTTGGTATAGATTTGTGGTGCACACATGGAAGTGTTTGATGTTGCTTGAGGAGATAATAAATCTTTCTAGAGGCCCAAAGTTTCAGGTCACCCTTCTAGGTATTTCAATTTCAGGTTTGCATATTTCTAGAGGCCCAAAGATTCAGTTCACCTTTCTAGGTATTTCAATTTCAGGCTTGCATTATTCTAGAGGCCCAAAGATTCAGTTCACCTTTCTAGGTATTTCAGTTTCAGGCTTGCATTATTTCTAGAGGCCCAAAGATTCAGTTCACCTTTCTAGGTATTTCACTTTCAGGCTTGCAATATTTCTAGAGGCCCAACGATTTAGTTCACCTTTCTAGGTATTTCAGTTTCAGGCTTGCATTATTTCTAGAGGCCTAAAGACTCAGTTGACCTTTCTAGGTATTGTAGTTATAGGCTTGCATTATTTCTAGAGGCCCAAAGATTAAGTTCCCAGTCGGCGGCAAGCGGCCCTGCTACCCATGCCGGTGTCGACCTCAACTCGCAAGGGCCGGAGTCGGACGGGTTCCCGGGGCTTGGGCTCTACAGAGCCTTCCTCCAGAGCGATGATGGCGAGCTCCTCCCTCGGTGCGTGAGGGGCTCCGGGCTCCCTCCCTATCGTGAATGACTTTTGTGATGAGTTAGCTCATTCTTTTTTTCATGAAGTGTTTTTTTATTTTGTGAAGCTTGATTGACGACTTGTATGTTTAAGTGGGATATCTCATTTGTATGGACAAAGTAAAAAATTATCATGTTTTGCATGCTTGATTTGTATAGATGGTTCGTTTATGTCAATTGTGAGCGGGAGGAGGCCACAGAAGAGCCGGCCACACCAAGAGGGTGCTTGGATCCAAAGGACTTATTTTAGTCTGACAAAAAATAGTCTCTTTAAGAGGCTAAAGTTCCAAGCACCCCTGACTAAAGAGGGGCTAAAACTAGTCTTGAGACTAAATTTTTTTAGTCAGGGGCACCCCTACTAAAATGTGGATTAGTCCTCTCTCTCCTCATTTAACTCCTCTCCTTTAACACAGGCGAGTTCTGGATTGGAGGGTTTGGAGGATAATAAATGCTCATCAACTTGATTTTAGTCTCTTTAGTATTTGGATCCAAGCATGGGTGAGGCTAACAAGTTTTAGTCCCACTACTTTTAGTCATGGAACTAAAACGTATCCAAGCACCCTCCAAATCCGGCAGGAAATAGGGTCCAAAGTAGTCAAATGATTGAGATAGAGCATTTATTGTCAATCTAACCCTGCCATCCATACACCTCTTTGGTTTAGAGTTAGTTCAGGGTTAGAATCTAACTCTAAGCTCTACCTGAGTTAGAGTTCTCGTCGTCTCGGTTCATTTCCATCATTCTTTCCCCATTCCTGTGTTTTTAGTATCCTGCGAATCAAAGAGGCCCTTTTTTTTGAGGGAAAAATCAAAGAGGCCCTTAGACTAGTTTCGGTCCGGTCATTTTTTTGTAAACGTGTTATGTCCAAAATTTAATGAGCGTGCTCCGGTTTCCACGAAAATAATTCGGTTTCATGTAGTAATTCATTCATTTATTTATTCTTCTGCGGGGGGTTTGCATGTAATTCGTGAGGTTTGAAATGTAAAGTACACTGGCATATGCTCCGAGTCGTGCATGCACTATGACCCAGATGCTCTATGTCCCACATGTCGGTGAATGGGAGCACGTGGAAATAGCCTAGGAGTACATATAGGAGGATAGATGCGTGAAATAATATGTACTGTGAAGCGTAGCCACGGTTCGAAAAGAAGACCTAAAGTGATGACAGCTATAGGTCGCACGCACCCAACTAGTGGTACTAGACATACAACTAATTTTTCCCTAAAAAAAAGAGGCACGAGTGCTCAGTACTTCTATTCTATAAACACGAGTCCCATCTGACAACAGCGTCCGTGCTATAGCTAGCTCTCCTCCCTCGTTTCTCTCTTCTAATTCTAAACTCGGCCGACGCCCGGTGGGCAGGGTGGGTTTGCTCAACTGCGGCCCCACCTCACAGTGAAAATGTTACGACTAGAATAAAAATGCCATATAATCCCTCCGTTCATAAATATAAGCCTTTTTAGATACTATTTCAAATGGAATACAACATACAGATGTATGTAGACATAGTTTAGAGTGTACATTCACTCATTTTGCTCCGTATGTAGTAGTCACTTGCTGGAATCTTTAGAAAGACTTATATTTGGGAACGGAGGGAGTACTATACTAATAAAACATTAAGGCCACGAGGCGATGCAGTGCTGGTTACAGGAGGCAAGAAGAAGAGATGCATCCATCGACGACGTCCACCTCCTGAACTCAGGGCACCGGCCCACCGAACGACGCCTAAGTAGCAACGGCTTTCATGGCCAGATCGACGTGCTTCTGCACAATGGCGTCCAAAGATTCCAGCCGCTGGAAGAAGGCCAACGTCTTTCTGTCATCGCTTGCCTTGTAGTGGCCTATGTAGACAATTTCCTCATAGACGTGGATGTGCAGGTCGACGGTTTCTTGCATGGTGAGGCGCTGCGCGGCGAGCGCGGCCTCGAGGTGCACATTTTTCGTCGCGACCTCCGGCACCTGCAGGGCCACCAGGGCTTGAAAGAGTTCGTCACCATGGAGGCCGATGAGGATGGCAGGCAATGAGGAGCCTGGGCGCGCGAGCTGGAGCAGTACGGCAAGGTTGTCCGCGCACTTCTTGACGGCGGTGTACTTGCGGATGGAGTTGACCATCATGTCGTCTATATGAGAGGCGAAGCCGGCATCGGCGAGGGCTACGATGCCTGCGGTCGCCAACACCGTCTGGAAACACTGCGCGGTGCGGGGCCACAGGCCGGCACCTTAGATGATTTGGGACAGCCAACTGCCCCTCGCGTCCATCGCCTCCATAGGTGCTTGTGGCTTCTGGTCACTTGGTCTTGGATTGGAGTGAGCAGTGTTGCGCAGAGACTTGGGAGTAGATGGATTGGAGTGGTGGGGCGCCTTTATTATATGAGAGTCCAAACTCTGTTGCATTCACATCATGCTGGCTCTATTCTGCTTCTCTAATTAATTCCCTCTGCATGTAATTGAGGATGCATCATTGATCGTTCAACGTCTCGGGAACCGCTACCCTCTCCCTCCTTGGCATTGAAGCACCTATGGACCCGTCGACGACGAGGTGCCTATGGTGACTTCATAAATTTCAAGATGATAGTGCCGTGCGTGTGTGCGTTCATAGGGGTGAGTGTATGCGCGTGTATATGAGCGCTTGCGTCTGTACTGTGTAAAAAAACATAAATGCGTGTCAAAAAGAGACTAGTCAGTATACTCGATATTGTGCACCTCGGAGAGGAAAACGATAGAACTAGTACGTATTTATTTACGGTGCAGATTCACTCATTTTGCTCCATATGTACTCCATCTCGGTGTAGTCTAGTCACTTGTTGAAATCTCTAGAAGGGAAAATACTCCTTTCTGGTTTACAGGGCTATACTAGCAAGTAGTTGTACGTACTCATACAATAGTGGGCTCACATAGCAATTTCGTCTCATGCAAGAGCCCGGCTATATGCGTGCTCCAATGTTCGCAACTGCAACGCTCGGTTTGCGCTTGTATTTTCGCCTCTTCAAGAAGACGAACAATGATGTTACTACTACTGCTTCTACAGTGTCGAATCCACTGCTGCATGTCCGTCCACCGCGAGCGGGATGGATAGCTTGTTGTAGAAGTACTACTAAGCAAAACCTGTCCTCGTTTGCCAGCAACCGCGCGCATGGGTGAGGGAGAAGGCGTGTAGTAAAATCAAGCTTCTCCTCGTTGTACGAGTTTACGCGACACATCATAGCACTAGCCCCACATGCTTGCCTCTAAACATGGCTGAATGACCCACAGTGTACAATATATTTGCTACAACCTCTAACATTTACCCGCCACAAATTAAAATATATGTGGACGTATGCATCATTCTGATGTAGAGGCCGGGGAGTCCCCCCTTTTCGGAAAAAAACAACTTAAAATATATATTCCTGTCTTGACCAGATGAGCGTGCAAACTACAATCACCAGGGTGTCAGGTAGGGCCAGAAGACTATTTTAATATTTTTTTAAAAACTTTGAGACGGACACATAGCATGGAGCCGACCCCAACAATTTTAAGCTTACAGGCACGGTACACGCTATCCTAGACTACTCTACACATGAACTGCCACACGAGCGTCCGGGCTGCGCTTGGCTCTTTGCCTCTTCGGGAAGTCGAACAATGATGGAGTACTAGTACTGCACTGGAGGAGTACTACAGTACGCTTCTGGCCATCTGACACCAATTGAACTGCTGCATGTCTACTGCGTGCGGGAGGGAGAGCATGTAGCAAAAGCTTCTCCTAGTCTTGCCAGCCACCACGCTCATGGGCGAGGGAGGGATGCTCCTGCCTTTACGTGTATGACAGGTGGGCCCAACAGGTGCAGTTAAGTCCATGAGGGAGATGATAGTCAAACTTCTCGTTGATGTACGAGTTGACGCGACACATCAAAGCACTGCACTCGATATATTTCAATAATTTGCGTTTACCGATGCATTAATTACAACGCATGCATGCATGCCGTGACTCTCCTTTTGATACTTGCTTTGTAATACCCCGGCCCAAGTCGAGAGATGGTTGTGCACGAGGAGGGTGAGATCATGCAGACCGAACAGGACCCGACGATGGAGCTCTCTAAGGTCTCGATGGACTCACCGTGCTCCACTGCCCCTTGTGCCTCCGCCCCTTGACGCCTCCAGTGTATGAGGTTTGAATACACCTCGTACGTTCGGCTGATTGAGCAAGGTGCAGGTTTCTTGATTGATGTGCTGTTCGATTGATTTCTGTAGTGCAAGGGAGGGCACCTGGCTTGCGCGGACTGCCGCGTCGAGCGCCCCGGGAACCAGCGGTAGTGCCCGAAGTGCGAGCGCGGAGGTGCCTTCGACATGCGTAACACGGCGGTGGACTCCGTCCTTTCATCGGTGAGGGTGGAGTGCCCGCACGAAGGCTGTGGGATCTATGTCACTTACCACAAGCTCGCCGATCACCAGAGCATGTGTCCGCTCGCGCCCTGCATATGCCCCGTGCCTGTCTGCAGCTACGATGGCCCGCCGCCGGCGCTCTACCACCACATCAGCACCGCGCATCCCATGCCCGTGCACAGGATCCAGTACGGCAAGGTGCTCCAGCTGCAAGTGCCACTGTCGGAGCCACGACTCTTGCTGTTCGCGGAGGAGGACCGCTGCGTGTTTTTCTTGGTCGGCGGCATGCTCGACATCGGCGCGCCTATCACCGTGTCGGTCGTCTGCATCAGAGCGGGGGCATCCCCACTGCCGCACTACGTGGCCAAGCTGTGGGCGAACGACCTGCTGGGGGAGCCCGAAGGCACGACCGACGCTGTCGAGGTGGAAATGGAGGTGAGAAGCAGCAAGGATCCCAGCGACGTCGACGTGCAAGAGCTGACCTTCTTGACAGTTCCGCCCAAGCTGCTGGCCGGGGCTAAGCTTGTGTCCCTCCACATTCAGATTGACAAGCTCACGTCCTAAATGTTTCTACAGTGCCTTCTGTTTATCTTAGTAATATGCTAATATATGGATTACCTTGGTCTACTTTAGCTTAAGAAATGGTGGGTTTTGGTGGCGATGCAGCAATTACTTCGACATCAGATCAGTAATTTCCAACAGTCGAACGGATATTTTGTGTCTGTTGGATATAAGTTCCTTTGGGTAAGAAGTACTCAAAAATTTATGTTTATCAATGCATTAATTGCAATGCATGCATGCATAAAGTACATGTATTGGTCAATTTTCTCATGATACTTGCATGCAATGATTTAATGCACCTTGGAATCTGAACATGTGTTGGGGAACAACCAAATTGAGCCTTATAAAATGGAAAAACTAAAATTTTCAGATAAGCCCTATAAAACCGGAAAGGAGGTAGTAGAAAAAGAAGTACTCCATCCGGGAATAGTGCCACACTTCGAAACTAGAACCGTCAATAAATTTTGAGCTTGCGTCTCGTCACATTCCAAATTATTCCATGCTCCCCGTCAAGGTCTTTGGAGATCTTGGCACTCGCCTGAAGTGCTGCGTGGAGAGCTCCTCCGATGATGAAGATTCCTCCTCAAGTGGGAGTGGCGAGGAGGACCAGCGACAACGGCGAAGAGGGAGTCGAGCGGCAGGATGCCGACTCCGACTTTGACTGACCGCGCCGCCCCTCCCTCGGCCACGCGCGCTGCTGAGGGCCATCCTTGCCAAGCTCTCCATCGGGGTGCTCCCCGTCATCTCCTTGGGCGGCTGGCGTAGGAGGGCCGGGGAAGGCAAAGAAGGCGGGTGGCGTCCGTCAAATCGGAGTACGCGGGCACCGATGCCTTCATCGCGTATTGCCGGCCCGCTGCCTCGTCTTCCAGCTCCTTTCGTGGCACCAAGATGTTCTCTTGGTGCCTTCTGCTCCTCGTACCTTGCCTAGGCGCTCTTTTGGCCCTCCTGCTGCCTTGTTCCACCTTTTGTGGAGAGGGAGAAGAAAAGGATTACGGCACCTTATTTCTTTTCAGTTTGTAAGCCTACGGGCACTTGTTAATTTTAAGACCTATAATCCCCTTGCTCATGTTCTTAATTCCGTATGAACTGTACCTGTATGGGATATTTTTAATGAAAAGGGTGCTTGCCGGGTTCTTTGTGCGTGAGCGAGGCCCATGCCAAGGATGAATCCGTGTTATTTCTAAGATAAACATGGTCGCCCGGCAACAGGCCTTGCCGTTCCCCCACTTCAGTCGACCATTCTTGCGCTCTTGGCGGAGGCAGGGCAAAGTAGAGTTAGGCCCCTCGTTCATCTCCTCGCCACAACGACTACTACCAGATTCTGACCTAGGAGGTAGCTCTTGGGTACAGGAAAGGGGGAGCACGGTGGTTTTAAGAACACAAATGAGGTTTCACATATCCCAGTTCTATATGGAAGCGCATAACAGGGGGATGAAAGACTTATCTGAATCCGCAGCCCCCGGCAACCTTGGCTTGCCGTGGTTGGATCCTTGTATCTTCAAGTTCTCTTTTTCCCAAGCGGCTCAGCAGAAGTGTCCGCGAGCCCTGCGAACCAAAGAGAACAGAAAGACGCACACTCGACCTCTAGGCTAGGGGTTAGTCACCGCTAAGCACAATCAACCCTAACCGAGGGAGAGACTTAACCTAGCATGCATGCTATAACTTAAGGCGCCAGCGCTTCGTTTATTTATGCTCAGGATCTGCACCATGCTTTGTACAAAGGGTTACATGCCTTGCCAACAAAGCTTGTACAAAAGGTAGCTTGCCGGGGAAACCGGCGCCTTATGGGTAAAACTTGCGAAGATGCTCGATGTTCCAGGAGTTGCTCATTGGGAGATCATCTTCGGTCTCCAGGAGGACTGCGCCGGGCCTGGTGACTCGTATTATCCGATAAGCGCCTTCCCACTTCGGCATCAACTTGTTGCAATTCTTAGCCGATTGAACACGCTGAAGAACAGGTCGCCTTTCTCAAGCTTCGGGCATGAACCTTGCGGCTATGGTAGCGGCGCAAGGCTTGCTGGTAGCGCGCTGCTCTCAGAGCTGCCCGAAGACTATCTTCCTCAAGGAGCGTTGTGTCATCTTGCTGCAACTGCTCTTGCTCAAGCTCGTCATAAGCGAGCACTCGAGGTGACCCGTATATGAGTTCCATGGGGAGAATTTCTTCTGCCCCATATACTAGGGCAAAGGGGGTCTGGCCGGTGGCTCGATTTGGCGTCGTCTTGATCGACCAAAGAACCGCCGGCAACTCATCAATCCAGCGCCTTCCGCTCTTGTGCAGCCTGTCAAAAGTCTTCGTTCTCAGGCCTCTTAACACTTCAGCATTTGCCCTCTCCGCCTGGCTGTTGCTCCGGGGGGGGGGGGAGGGGGGGGGTGCCACGGAAGCAAAACAGACCTTGCTGCCGAGGTCTTGGATGTATTGCATGAAGGTGTGGCTTGTGAACTGCGTGCCGTTGTCGGTGATGACCCTGTTTGGTACACCAAAACGGCAGACTAGCCCCTTGAAGAACTTGACGACTGACTGTGCTGTAACCTTCCTCACTGCCTCCACCTCCGACCACTTTGTGAACTTGTCGATTGCAACGTACAATTACTCAAAGCCCCCGACAGTGCGAGGGAAAGGGCCTAGTATGTCGAGCCCCCAGACCGAAAACGGCCAGGAGAGAGGGATTGTTTGAAGGGCTTGAGCTGGTTGATGAAGCTCCTTCGAATGGAACTGACACGCTTCACACCTGGTTACTAGTGCTGTCGCATCCTGGAGGGCGGTGGGCCAGAAGAAGCCTTGCCGGAATGCCTTGCCGGCAAGGGCCCTTGACCCTATGTGGGAGCGACATATGCCTTCATGTATCTCTGCCAACAGCTCCAGTCCGTCCTCCTGGGGGATGCACTTCAATTTCACACCGTTCAGTCTTTTTTTGTACAGGACATCATCGACGAACTGGTACAAGGCAGACCGACGGGCTACTTTCTCTGCTTCTTCTTGCTCCTGAGGAAGTTCCCCTATCTGGAGGAAACGGACGGTATGCTGTGCCCATGACGGAGCCTGGGGCTCGACGGCAAGGACCAAGGGCATCTCTTCCGCCATGGGGGCAGCCATCTCTACGGCCAGGGCTTGGCGCCCTGCTGGAGCCAGCCGCCCCTTGGCAGGCTTAGAATCCGCGGCAACACCCTTGCCGGCAGCCCCTGGAGGCTCGGCGGGAAAGTACTTGCCGGGGCCTGATTTCCTCCGCTTGTTCTGCTCCGTTGATGGTTCGACGGATGGTTGAGTTAACCAGAGCAAAAAGGTACCTGGTTCCACAGGTAGCTTGAATGCAACGCACTTTGACAGGTAGTCAACGATGTCGTTCCCCGCTCGGGGAACGTGCTCCGCTTGTATACCGTCGAAGCACTCTTCCAGCTTCCTCACCTCATCTATGTAGGCCTCCATCAACGGACTCTGGTAATCTTTATTGACTTGTCTGACGACAAGCTGTGAGTCACCCCTGACGATGAGCTTCTTCACCCTGAGGTCTGCCGCGATCCTAAGACCGGCAAGCAGCCCCTCGTACTCAGCAGTGTTGTTTGTGGACATCTCCCTGGGAAAGTGCATCTGGACCACATACTTGAGGTGCTCTCCGGCGGGTGCGACAAGCAGCACACCGGCACCGGCACCTTGTAGCGAGAAAGCCCCATCAAAGTACATGATCTAGTCGCGACTTGCTTCCTTGCCGGGGAGAGCGGTCTCCTGGATATCTTCGTCGGGCGTAGAGGTCCATTCTGCAATGAACTCCGCCAAGACTCTGCTCTGGATTGTCGAAGTACTTTCAAACTTCAACCCAAAGCTTGACAACTCCAAAGCCCACTCCACAATCCTTCCGGTTGCATCTGGGTTGTGCAGAATCCATTGCAACGGGAGGCGGGTGATGACAGTGATCTCGTGGGCTTGGAAGTAATGACGCAGCTTCCTCGAGGCCATAAGGAGGCCAAAGAGCAATTTCTGCACACCGGAGTATCTTGACCTGGCCTCCTGCAAGAGGGCGCTGACAAAGTAAACCGGGTGCTGCATCATCTTCTTCTTCTACACCACTTCACTTGGCTGCGCAGGCATGAAGGAAATATGCCCTAGAGGCAATAATAAAGTTATTATTTATTTCCTTATATCATGATAAATGTTTATTGTTCATGCTAGAATTGTATTAACCGGAAACATAATACTTGTGTGAATACATAGACAAACAGAGTGTCACTAGTATGCCTCTACTTGACTAGCTCATTGATCAAAGATGGTTATGTTTCCTAGCCACTGACATGAGTTGTCATTTGATTAACGGGTCAGATCATTAGGAGAATGATGTGATTGACTTGAACCATTCCGCTAGCTTAGCACTTGATCGTTTAGTATTCTGCTATTGCTTTCTTCATGACTTATACATGTTCCTATGACTATGAGATTATGCAACTCCCGTTTACCGGAGGAACACTTTGTGTGCTACCAAACGTCACAACGTAACTGGGTGACTATAAAGGTGCTCTACAGGTGTCTCCGAAGGTACTTGTTGGGTTGGCGTATTTCGAGATTAGGATTTGTCACTCCGATTGTCGGAGAGGTATCTCTGGGCCCACTCGGTAATGCACATCACTATAAGCCTTGCAAGCATTGTAACTAATGAGTTAGTTGTGGGATGATGTATTACGGAACGAGTAAAGAGACTTTCCGGTAATGAAATTGAACTAGGTATTGAGATGCCGACGATCGAATCTCGGGCAAGTAACATACTGATGACAAAGGGAACAACGTATGTTGTTATGCGGTTTGATCGATAAAGATCTTCGTAGAATATGTGGGAGCCAATATGAGCATCCAGGTTCTACTATTGGTTATTGACCGGAGACATGTCTCGGTCATGTGTACATAGTTCTCGAACCCGTAGGGTCCGCACGCTTAAAGTTCGATGACGGTTATATTATGAGTTTATGTGTTTTGATGTACCAAAGGTTGTTCGGAGTCCCGGATGTGATCATGGACATGACAAGGAGTCTCGAAATGGTCGAGACATTAAGATTGATATATTGGAATGTTATATTCGGACACCCGATGAGTTCCGGGGGTTATCGGATATATATCGGAGAAACCGGGAGGTTACCGGAACCCCCCGGGGGTTATTGGGCCTCATGGGCCCAAGTGGTGGAAGAGGAGAGGCAGCCAGCTAGGGGTGCGTGGCCCCCCTAGCCCAAACCAAATTGGATTAGGGGGCTGGACCCCCTTTCCTTCTTGTTCTTCTCCTCCCCTTCCTTCCCCTCTCCTACTTGGACTAGGAAAGAGGGGGGAATCCTACTTGGAGTAGGATTGCCCCCCTTGGGCGCGCCTCCTCCCATTGGCCGACCCTCTCCTCCCCCCTTTATATACAGAGGAGGGGGGCACCACATAGACACAACAATTGATCTCTTGGATCTCTTAGCCGTGTGTGGTGCCCCCCTCCACCATAATCCACCTCGATAATATCGTAGCGGTGCTTAGGCGAAGCCCTGCATCGGTAGAACATCATCATCGTCACCATGCCGTCGTGCTAACGGAACTCTCCCTCAAAGCTCAGCTGGATCGGAGTTTGAGGGACGTCATCGAGTTGAACGTGTGCAGAACTCGGAGGTGCCGTGCGTTCGGTACTTGATCAGTCGGATCGTGAAGGCATACGACTACATCAACCACGTTGTGCTAACGCTTCTGCTTTCGGTCTACGAGGGTACGTGGACACACTCTCCCCTCTCGTTGCTATGCATCACCATGATCCTGTGTGTGCATAGGAATTTTTTTGAAATTACTACGTTCCCCAATAGTGGCATCCGAGCCATGTTTTATGCGTAGATGTTATATGCATGAGTAGAACACAAGTGAGTTGTGGGCGATACAAGTCATACTGCTTACCAGCATGTCATACTTCGGTTCGGCGGTATTGTTGGATGAAGCGGCCCGGACCGACATTACGCATATGCTTACGTGAGACTGGTTCTACCGACGTGCTTTGCACACAGGTGGCTGGCGGGTGTCAGTTTCTCGAACTTCAGTTGAACCGAGTGTGGCTACGCCCGGTCCTTGAGAAGGTTAAAACAACACTAACTTGACGAACTATCGTTGTGGTTTTGATGCGTAGGTAAGAACGGTTCTTGCTCAGCCCGTAGCAGCCACGTAAAACTTGCAGCAACAAAGTAGAGGACGTCTAACTTGTTTTTGCAGGGCATGTTGTGATGTGATATGGTCAAGGCATGATGCTAAATTGTATTGTATGAGATGATCATGTTTTGTAAGCGAGGTATCGGCAACTGGCAGGAGCCATATGGTTGTGGCTTTATTGTATGCAATGCAATCGCCCTGTAATGCTTTACTTTATCACTAAGCGGTAGCGATAGTCGTAGAAGCATAAGTTGGTGAGACGACAACGGTGCTAAGATGGAGATCAAGGTGTCGCGCCGGTGACGATGGTGACCATGACGGTGCTTCGGAGATGGAGATCACAAGCACAAGATGATGATGGCCATATCATATCACTTATATTGATTGCATGTGATGTTTATCTTTTATGCATCTTATCTTGCTTTGATTGACGGTAGAATTATAAGATGATCTCTCACTAAACTTCAAGGTATAAGTGTTCTCCTTGAGTATGCACCGTTGAAAAAGTTCTTCGTGCTGAGACACCACGTGATGATCGGGTGTGATAGGCTCTACGTTCAAATACAACAGGTGCAAAACAGTTGCACACGCGGAATACTCAGGTTAAACTTGACGAGCCTAGCATATGCATATATGGCCTCGGAACACTGAGACCGAAAGGTCGAGCGTGAATCATATAGTAGATATGATCAACATAGTGATGTTCACCATTGAAACTACTCCATCTCACGTGATGATCGTACATGGTTTAGTTGATTTGGATCACGTGATAACTTAGAGGATTAGATGGATGTCTATCTAAGTGGGAGTTCTTAAGTAATATGATTAATTGAACTTAAATTTATCATGAACTTAGTACCTGATAGTATTTTGCTTGTCTATGTTGATTGTAGATAGATGGCCCGTGCTGTTGTTCCGTGGAATTTTAATGCGTTCCTTGAGAAAGCAAAGTTGAAAGATGATGGTAGCAATTACACGGACTGTGTCCATAACTTGAGGATTATCCTCATTGCTGCACAGAAGAATTACGTCCTGGAAGCACCGCTAGGTGCCAGACCTGCTGCAGGAGCAACACCAGATGTTATGAACGTCTGGCAGAGCAAAGCTGATGACTACTCGATAGTTTAGTGTGCCATGCTTTACAGCTTAGAACCGGGACTTCAACGACGTTTTGAACGTCATGGAGCATATGAGATGTTCCAGCAGTTGAAGTTAATATTTCAAGCAAATGCCCGGATTGAGAGATATGAAGTCTCCAATAAGTTCTACAGCTGCAAGATGGAGGAGAATAGTTCTGTCAGTGAGCATATACTCAGAATGTCTGGGTATAACAATCACTTGATTCAACTGGGAGTTAATCTTCCGGATGTTAGTTTGATTGACAAAATTCTTCAATCACTGCAACCAAGCTACAAGAGCTTCATGATGAACTATAACATGCAAGGGATGGATAAGACGATTCCCGAGCTGTTCGCAATGCTAAAGGCCGCGGAGGTAGAAATCAAGAAGGAGCATCAAGTGTTGATGGTCAACAAGACCACCAGTTTCAAGAAAAAGGGCAAAGGGAAGAAGAAGGGGGACTTCAAGAAGAACAGCAAACAAGTTGCTGCTCAAGAGAAGAAACCCAAGTCTGGACCTAAGCCCGAGACTGAGTGCTTCTACTGCAAACAGACTAGTCACTAGAAGCGGAACTGTCCCAAGTATTTGGCGGATAAGAAGGATGGCAAGGTGAACAAAGGTATATGTGATATACATGTTATTGATGTGTACCTTACTAATGCTCGTAGTAGCACCTGGGTATTTGATACTGGTTCTGTTGCTAATATTTGCAAATCGAAACAGGGACTACAGATTAAGCGAAGATTGGCTAAGGACGAGGTGACGATGCGCATGGGAAATGGTTCCAAAGTCGATGTGATCGCGGTCGGCACGCTACCTCTACATCTACCTTCGGGATTAGTTTTAGACCTGAATAATTGTTATTTGGCGCCAGCGTTGAGCATGAACATTATATCTGGATCTTGTTTGATGCGAGACGGTTATTCATTTAAATAAGAGAATAATGGTTGTTCTATTTATATGAGTAATATCTTTTATGGTCATGCACCCTTGAAGAGTGGTCTATTTTTGTTGAATCTCGATAGTAGTGATACACATCTTCATAATATTGAAGCCAAAAGCTGCAGAGTTGATAATGATAGCACAACTTATTAGTGGCAATGCTGTTTAGGTCATATTGGTGTAAAGCGCATGAAGAAACTCCATACTGATGGACTTTTGGAACCACTTGATTATGAATCACTTGGTACTTGCGAACCGTGCCTCATGGGCAAGATGACTAAAACGCCGTTCTCCGGAACTATGGAGTGAGCAACAAATTTGTTGGAAATCATACATATAGATGTATGTGGTCCGATGAATGTTGAGGCTCACGGTGGGTATCGTTATTTTCTCACCTTCAGAGATGATTTAAGCAGATATGGGTATATCTACTTAATGAAACATAAGTCTGAAACATTTGAAAAGTTCAAAGAATTTTAGAGTGAAGTGGAAAATCATCGTAACAAGAAAATAAAGTTTCTACGATCTGATCGTGGAGGAGAATATTTGAGTTATGAGTTTGGTCTACATTTGAAACAATGCAGAAAGTTTCGCAACTCACGCCACCCGGAACACCATAGCGTAATGGTGTGTCCGAACGTCGTAATCGTACTTTACTAGATATGGTGCGATCTATGATGTCTCTTACTGATTTACCGCTATCATTTTGGGGTTATGCTTTAGAGATGGCTGCATTCATGTTAAATAGGGCACCATTGAAATCCGTTGAGACGATGCCTTATGAACTGTGGTTTGGCAAGAAACCAAAGTTGTCGTTTCTTAAAGTTTGGGGCTGCGATGCTTATGTGAAAAAGCTTCAACCTGATAAGCTCAAACCCAAATCGGAGAAATGTGTCTTCATAGGATACCCAAAGGAAACTGTTGGGTACACCTTCTATCACAGATCTGAAGGCAAGACTTTTGTTGCTAAATTTGGATCCTTTCTAGAGAAGGAGTTTCTCTCGAAAGAAGTGAGTGGGAGGAAAGTAGAATTTGACACTACAAAAAAAGACACATCCGTGACATTTTGGGCCGAACGAATTTTTTTTCTGTCATACATATGACACTTCTATGACGATAATTGTGACAAAACCCGGTATCATCATAGATGTGGTGGGCTCCTACTTCTATGACAAAAAATCATGACATAAAATGGGCTTTTCATCCTGGGCGGGCCGGAGAAGC